>NC_056743.1:688702218-689002218 GCF_019279795.1 Protopterus annectens
ATCAAATTCCAGGCCGGACTTCAGAGGGGATAGTTTCTCAGGGTAGCTTCCTTTCAGGCAGGATATTCTTTTTATTGGGATAGTTTGAGGGGGTCTGCCTGGAAACAGAAATTATTAGGAGTAAGGCCTTATTAGCATATATAATTAGTCACCAAGCATGCAGCCATTTCACATCCACTTAAACTATGAGTTATACAGTAATTATAAGCTCCGTATAGGTACGAAGCACAGTATTTGCTTCTTTCTAAATGTATGGGTCTACAAACAGGGAAATATGCAACTCTAGGTCTGATTCACATTATATCGAGACACTACCTTTGTAAACTTCAATTACAAACACACTATAATGCAGGTACTAAGTATTCAATTCTATGCACAAAGCCATTTCCTTGTCTGACACTGTACGTTTAAACTAAGGTACAGGACAACAGCTAACTACTTCGTTTCTCATTTACATCAGCCTTTCAGTGAACAAGTAGCTATGTCAGGCTGGGAGCAGACATGCTGTAAGCAGCTCGGCTATCAGTTATGTCTATCTAGTAACCCAATAAATATCATTAAAGCAGTTTGTGTTATATAACCATTGTTACTCTAGCAGTTAAAAGCACGTGGAGTTCAACTACAGTACGAGATGCTGTCTATCAAGCCAGTAACACAAAACATTTCAATTACTGCCATCTTCCAACAGAACTAGGATTTGCGTGCCATTCAAGGAATTCCAAAATAACAGCTTGCATGAAACTTCACAATTCCACAATTATGCATTCTTCAGATGCAAGGAGTAATAAAGAAAATCTATAGTCCCACAGTAAATCCATTCATAGACTCTCTTACAATCATATGGCTTTGAGACAGGTCATTCTAAAAATGTCCCTGCGTGAGTCATATCAAGCACAAATATAATTATAGTAAGACTTCTGTTTTCCAGGGAAAGGGGACAATGCCATCACCTGGTCTTATCTCTTACAAGAATGTTAGTTATTCAGCACTACTCATAATGTCTGTAAAATCATCAAGGTATAAAGATAGACACTTGTCTTCCAATATGCATAAGATTTTCACCATGGCAACCATATCAGCCAGCAGAAAAATGTCTATAACCTAAACAATGAAGTTAGTCTCAGAACTTGGTATACCCATCACATTTCATAGGAACCTGGAACATAAAACATTACAATGCAATAACGCCACGTAGAAGATGGAGGAGATAAATTAAACTGAGGTTCCCTCTGCCTGTTCCCGCGGTAAATCAGATGCATATTAAACAACCAGTGGCATTTGCAAGTGAAGAATAGAGTGCTTATTTAAAATGTTAAGACAAGTGAATAAGTAACAATACATAATGATACATAAGAAGGAAAAAAAAGCAAAATTACAAAATGGAATTAACTGTCATTCATTGTGCCTCAGTCCTTTGTGCCTGTGCTCCCTTAAGCGCCTCTCTCTAGATACTTCATATTAGAAAATTGGTGGATTATAATGGTAATAACCTCTTAGGTAACCGGCATTCTCCAAGATGGTATTAATGCATAAGGAAAGCAGTGTATCAAGTCCTTGCTGTTACAGAGGCAGCATATTAAGCCAAGTAAACCTTAGTCTTACAGTAGAAGGCCATCAGGTTGGTTTTGCTCACTAAACCAGTTCATATTTAGTGATCGTCAGTTACAAGTACAATAAAAATAAAAGACAAAAATAAAGTTAACTGCAATAAGCAGTTACAATGAGCTGTTGTTTTACCTTTCCCTTCAAAATGCACCTGCAGCATCAGGCCTCACAGCACCCCTGGGCAGACCACCCTATCAGGCATTATTGCTTGTGTATGGTACATACTCTGGATTCATGTCAGTACACACAATGACACTAAGTGCATTTATATTGCAAAAGCATTAGTTACAGTTGCAAAAAGAAATGCACTTTTGCCCTTGCCCCACTGCACCATCCAAATAGGAGGGCTGTACCCACTTACCCCCGACAACAGTAAAAATATACTACTGCATTACAGTTTTTTTTGTTTTATTTTATAGTTCTGTCACACTGACCTTCTTCACTAGCACAGTTTCCATAGCATAGAGCATAAAGATTTCTGTATTTATGTTAATTAAATCCAGTTACTATTGTTAAAATGGACAGATTGCTAATAAGCATTTAATGGCATTGGTAGAGTGGTAATGAAGGGAAAGTTTTGTATTCTAGCTCAGATGTCTAGCATTTGGCTCAGAAGATTAAAACTACAAGCTGCTGACAAGTTTTATCCTGTAGTTATGGGTTTGATTTCCTGTCTTCATTTGCCTGCTGTGTGAGTCTGAGCAAGTCATGTAACCAAGTTGTCTCTGAAGAAAAACACTAGTGTCTAATGAGCTGGCATTGAAAAGTAATACAGGTAAATGTCTTATCAGACCATTTTATCAATATGCATTATTAGGACCTCTCTCTGTCTCTCTCTGTCTAGGCAGTTTAAAGTGGCCAGTCAAACAACATATTTTGTTAAGAAACAAAAATCTGGGCAGACACAGGAAGAAAGTGTAATGTATGAAAAAAGTAACTGGTGGGTAGGATTGAACCCAAAACCTGTGGGGGAATCTTTAAACCACTGGACTTGGTAGACTTCTGGAAAAGCATCATTAACATTCAGGCAAAAAGTTGTAAAATAATTTTGTTACCAGGGTATTAACTGTGATTTCAAAGTAGTATTTTGTGTGTATTCATTTGACTGGTAGTGGACTGGACCACAGAACTATTTTCTTGGTCACATCTTATGTTCAAATAAAAAGCAGAAAATAAAAATGATACAGTGAGAGAATAACACAGTGCAAAAGATTATTACTCATAAACATTTTACTTTATATTATTTCCATGTTGTTCTGACATCACCAGTGATCACTGTGCCATACCTTCCAGATGGCAGCCATCTTAAGTCCGTTAATAAGTTCTGCCCAGTTAATGCCAGTTCTTCACAGGCCTGTACCCATATATATTAGGAATAATGAAGGATATTGGATAAATCTTGACTTGCACCTGTACCTATCAGCAATTAAACAGAAGAGATTTTATTCTAGAAGTGACTTTCTGCATGGTAGGTTGACTTTTAATGACTGCTGGAAGAAAGTTCCATATCTTAGGAGCAAAGATGGAGAAGGATTAGGCGCTGCCTTATTACGAATACTGGGAGATGCTGAGAGGCAAGAAGAATTACATGTGTTAATGCTTTTTGAGTGCTCCAGCCAAGAATGGAAATATGGTGAAGAAACTGATAATCATGCCACCTCAGTAGTTTATAGTCCTGTGGGAAATGGTGAGTCTTCCAAAGTTCTTCACAGTATGGTAAAAGTGTTTCATTTTAAGAGAACTGCAAATAATTCTAAAGAGTTTATTAGTACACTCTGCAGCTTTCAACAATTGAGTCTCAGGAAAAAAGCAATGAAGTGCATATGCAAGGGTAGGGATGATCACTCACTGCCCTAGAGTGATTCTGGTTTCCTTGTGTGGCAGGTCTGGTATTTGACTGAAGGCACCCTGTAGTTCTTGTATTATATGTAGGCCTTTGTAAAAGTAGTTATTGAAGATAAGATATGGATCCTTCCAGATTCCCAAGTGTTTGAATTAGATAACTGTTTCAATGTGCCCACCCATGAAGGAGATTGAGGGCTTGATGACCATGAAGGTAAAACTACACTAACCTGTTTGGCAATAGTAATTTGTCGATCCATGTTTTTCTTTTAATTAACACATAAGCCAATCTGGTTAAAATATGCATACATACTTGCCAGATTCTGATTTACTCTTTGGTTATCAGGGTTTGTAAAGGGTCAAACAAACAAAAGACCAGATCATATGCTTAAGTGATGGAACTGATATTAATATGCAGGAGGAAATGTCATTAAGAAATAAGTTAAAATGTAAGCACCCCCCCAAAAAAATCTTGGTTGCTTCAGACTTAATATGCAGAGGATGAGAAGAAGTACTGTGCTATAGCTACCCTAAAAGTACATCTTTTTTTTCTTTTTGTTTTTTTTTTGTAATTCTTTTTTGCCCCTGCTGCCGCCTGATGACCATCTGACCCTCTATCTGTTAATTAATCCATTCATTCCCATCACTAGGTGTGAACCAACTAAGACCGGTGGTCATCCAGGCAGCCATCATGGATGTTTTGAACATTTTTCAGTTAAGGCCTAACTGTCTACAGATGCTCAGCCATCACTCAGAAAGACATGTGCAATGGGTTGACCATGCTGGTTGGCTCTCACTGCCATAAGGGATGTTGTCAGCAAGCAGCTCTAAGCTTTTCCCCATCTAAAGAAACTGCATTTCCCTCTGTACTCATCTAGAACCTGAAATCCTCCCTTCTCTCCCCCGGACGAGATGAGCAGACTATATATCTTTACACTTCTTCCCCATTGCCTGACTCTTCCATTGCTGAGATTGCTAACTGGACCCTGGTCATCACAGTCATAGTTAGGGCTCCATCTCTTTGAGCCAGACAGCCAGGCTAGAAGTAAATCTGTCAAGGCACCTATGTCAGGTTGTGTTTAGGCTATTGAAGGTCGTCTCGTCTAGCAGTTACTACTTCTGTTAACTCCCAGCTTCAAGTGACACTAGGATGAGAGAGTGTCTGATGGATTTAGTGGGTCCATTTTTTTAAGACTCTGTAGTTCAAGGCAATCCAAGAACAGGCTTGAAATTACACAATGTATAACTCAGTCAAGGTTGTGTAACCTCAGAGATAGTTATAGTAAGTAAGAATAATAGGATGGAGTTCCCAGCATGGGGTGTGGGGAACATTCTTAATCTCTTTCCTTTTTGGAATATTTTGCTGACACCTCCTGAATGATATCCCTGACTTTTATCCATAGTTCTTCAGGCATTCTAGCCACCAGACCTAATCCCTTTAATCTTCTCTTTACTTCCATTACATATTTGTATGGTATATTATTGAGGTAATGTCTAGTCGGCCTGAGTGCTTTAATGTTTTTGTTAACTTGATGCTAAACTTTGGATGAGAAATGGATGTACAGGCCACAGTCCTTTCCAGGGCTTGTTTTTGCTGTCTGGACAGAACTTTTCTATCTCTGACTGCAACATACATAACCAGATGGATTGTGATACTGACCATCTGATAACATCCATGTGCAAACCATCTATTAGACTGTTGAAAACTAGTGTTTATGAAGACTGATTATCTTGACAGAATTCTATTAGCCTGTGTCCCATTTCATTTCATGCACTAAGGCTAGAATTGCTCATTATTCCAGTTGTTTTTTAACTACCAAATTTAATATTCTCCCACCTCCCTTCCTGCTTCATTCATTCCAGCCATCCCAATGTTCCCATTCATCACTGGGTCTACTTGCTTCTCCTTCCTTCCTCCCCCCAAACTTCTTACAGTGAACTGGGATTGACATGGCTCTTAAGAGTGTACTGAGGGTGGTCAGGCTCCCCTCAGGGAACATCTTCAACAAACGCCCTCCGTCTGGATGGGCATGTCTGTCCTTCCTTGATAACCAAGCAACTAAGTGAGCCCAGGTTGTCTAGGCTGTAGTTAAGGCCTTTTCCCCCACTAAACCACATTACTGGCCTACCAAATTTAGTATTCAAATCACCAAAATGAATGTAATATCATTTTTTGGTGTTATTCTCAGAAAGTGCTGCAGACCCTTTTAAAACTGGTCAGCTTACTCCTTTTTTGTTTTGCATCCATAGACAGAGAGCAAACAAACATCATTGTAATGTTAAAAGACTTGGCCTGGAATCTGATTGAGGTAATATTATCATTTCTGTAACTGAGCACTGATTTTGCCACCCTTTTAAGTTTATACTGACTACTCAGTGTCTTCTGCAAGACTCTTGTCCTCAATAGATCAGATGCTTATCTGTTGGAAAATGACCCAGGGCATGATTGAGAAAGATTTAATGCAATGCAAAAGCCTTAACTCAGATACCAGTGTCCTGCCATGGGTTTCCACTGGTGGTGGCCATTGCACAGATAACAGTCTCACTAGGGGATCCATTAATGGTAATTAGTCAGTGCTCTCCCTCAGAAATGGCAGTAGCTCCAGATAATTGCTCTACTGAGTTTATTTTTTTCCTAGGAGGAAAAATAAACTTGTCTTTTGACAGCATTCATTCATTCACTCCTATTAGAGCAGTCACTGCTAATACTGTGACTACAGATAAGTATAGCAGAGCTGTGTGTGTGTGTGTGTGTGTGTGTGTGTGTGTGTGTGTGTGTGTGTGTGTGTGTGTGTGTGTGTGTGTGTGTGTGTGTGTGTGTGTGTGTTTATATGTGTGCAAACATGTGTGTGTGTCTGTGGGGACATAAATGAGCTGAATGGATATGTGCAGGTGCATGCATGTATGTTTGTGTGGTGTGTTTGTGTGCAAGTGAAAGTGTGGGAATGCCTGGAAGTATGTGTGGGTGTAATTGTAAGTGTGTGAATGTCTGGTAGTGTGTGTGTGTGTGTGTGTGTGTGTTTGTTTTTGTAGTTTTAAGTGTGGGAATGTCTGGTAGTGTGTGTGTGTGTGCGTGTGTGTGTGTGTGTGTGTGTGTGTGTGTGTGTGTGTGTGTGTGTGTGTTGTGTGTGTGTGTGTGTTTGTAGTTTTAAGTGTGGGAATGTCTGGTAGTGTGTGTGTGTGTGTGTGTGTGTGTGTGTGTGTGTGTGTGTGTGTGTGTGTGTGTGTGTGTGTAGTTGTAAATGTGGGTATGTCTGGGAGTGTGTATGTGTGTGTATAATTGTAAGTGTGGGCATGTCTGCTAGTGTGTGAGTGTGTATGTGTGTGGGAATGTCTGGTATTGTGTGAGTTTGTCTGGGAGTGAATATATATGTGTGTGTGTGTGTGTGTGTGTGTGTGTGTGTGTGTGTGTGTGTGTGTGTGTGTGTGTGTGTGTGTGTTTGTAGTTTTAAGTGTGGGAATGTCTGGTAGTGTGTGTGTTTGTTGTTTTAAGTGTGGAAATGTCTGCCAGTGTGTGTGTGTGTGTGTGTGTGTGTGTGTGTGTGTGTGTGTGTGTGTGTGTGTGTGTGTGTGTGTGTGTGTGTGTGTGTGTGTGTGTGTGTGTGTGTGTGTGTGTGTGTGTGTGTAGTTGTAAGTGCGGGAATGTCTGATAGTATGTGTGTGTGTGTGTGTGTGTGCGTGTGTGCGTGTGTGTGTGCGTGTGCGTGTGCGTGTGTGTGTGTGTGTGTGTGTGTGTGTGTGTGTGTGTGCGTGCAATTGAAGTGAGGTATGTCTGGGAGTGAATGTGCTTATACTACTGCAACACATGGGCAGGTAGGGAGATACTAGAGTAGCTAGATCTAACAGCACATTGTCCAGTTCACAGACATTGTAATTAGCTGAGAATGAGGTGTTTTTTGTGTGGCTTAACCTTGTTCCTGAATCAGAGATTATCTCTGCCATGCTACTTGCCAAATCCTCACTGAGCAATTAGTATGAACAAAGAGAGAATCTCTTTCAATCCCAGTGTCATTCTAGTCCTTTTTAGTTCACTAATTCCCACAGTATTAGTATTTCTTTTTATCATCTCCTTAACTGCATCTAGTTTGTATTGCTTTATAGTTATTATATTCCATGTTCCAGTGTTCAGATCAAAAGTACCTTAGCAGATGGATGCCTTCTAGGCTTTTACATTGTTACCTCTAGGACTTCTTGTATACGTCTTCTATTTTTCCATAGCAGTATGTGGGTTTCCACCGGGTGCTCCGGTTTCTCCCACATCTCCAAAGGCATGCTGTAAGTGGATTGGACGAGCTAAAATTGGCCCTAGGAGTGAGTGCGTGCGTGTGCTTTTTGTGGAAGGTTGGGTGCTGGGCTGGCAACTTAACACCGTAAAAGCTCCACTGCCAATCATGAGCCGACAAGGTGATTTGCTATGGTGACCCCTAACCAAGAAAAGAAAGACAGAGAGATAATATAATGCAGTGCACAATACTGACAACATGACACACACACACACACACACACACATATATATATATATATATATATATATATATATATATATATATATATATTTATGGGTCTACTTTGTTTCATTGAAAGCTCATTTCACTGAATTTCAATTCACCCTTACCAAATCTCTGAAAGCTCAAACTACTGAAAACTCATTTCACTGAATCTCATTTCACTGAAGTTCTGGCAATGTGTAGAGTACTGTAAGGCAAGTAAAAAGTACATGCCCTTTTCCCCACTGTAGTGCAATCCTGGAGTTAGTATAGTTAGGGGAGGGTATGGGGGGCACAGTCCCCCACATTGGGGGTGTGGGGGGCATAGCCCCCCCTCCTAGTTTGGGTTTATATTGTCTTCTGGAAAGAGTTAGTCATTGGTGTTGTAGGTTTGCATGTCTATGCTTTAAAATGTATTGTTTTGAAACTTTCAGTGTAATATAAAACCAAAGTAGGTGGGGGCTACACCACCCACACCCCCTAATATGGGGGGCTGTGCCCCCCACACACTCCTAACTATATATACTAACTCCAGGATCAGACTACAGTGGGGAAAAGGGCATATACCTTTTACTTGCCTTACAGTACTCTACACAGTGTCAGTACTTCACTTCAATGAAATAGACTTCTAATGTTCAACCTGTCATCTGTTTTCATCTTCAAGTCAACTGCTAGGGATTAATAAAATCTTCATCTAATTTGCTGCATCCTTTTGAGCAAGTTAAGCAGTCCCTATGTTTATGGTTAGTGGGGTATTATTGTCATAGCCAACAAGTTTACGCTTCAGACTTACTTTTCAGGAAAGCTTTCAGACTTTTAATTAGATTGTTAATATTTACCTGATGCTTATGTTTTCTATCTTTGTACATTTAATTTTAATTTATTTTTATTTCTGTTATCTGACTTATAGTATGCTCTAATTTATGAGGTATTAGGATGGATTTAATAGAATTTATGAATTTGTTAACCAGATAAATGAACTGACTCAAAATGGAACTATTTCAAGCTAGGCTGGAGTGGAACACACTTACAAGAATACAGCATGGAATACAAAGGCTAAGCAACATGTTTAGCCATTTAAATATACATTTAAAAGACTGAATACATTTTCAGAGATCTTTGTTTGATTTCACATATAATGAGGTAAGGCATGTAGATAATGTCATATATGTAACTATATAAAGCAGCATAAAATTGTTTTGAGCAGGTGCATGTGAAGTTAAAAATGAACCGATCCAGTAAAGTGCTAGTCATGTCAGAATTAAAGGTATGTGCAAGCAAGTCCTCCAGCAATATCCACATCTGGAAAGGAAGTGGGGTTCAGGCAGCAGTCTGTAGGGACCAAATACTTCCTGGATCTGCAAAAGTGCTTCTAGGATCTGGACCCCTGGAATGGAGTACAGAACTGCTTCTGAAAAGGGAATCCATGGAGGCATTCATGAGGACATGGGGTTGGTGGAGAAGAAGTGAAGGGGAAATAGGTTTTGAGAGGACATAAACTTTTAAGTCCATTTAAAGTGCAGACTAAATACCGTCTCATTCTTCCCTCAGGTAAACGTAACGTAATATAATGCAATTCTTATGACATTTCATATCAAATATATACTCTGAGCCCATGTACAAAGTGCAATTTAAGTCGACCGAAAGATGAATTGCTGAGCAAGAGCTCACCACAATGGAAATATTATGCTTTATGTAATATTAATTTCAGAGAGTATACTTTCAGTAATGGTGTGATGGATTTCAAAGAAATAAAGCAGCTTTTAATCTTAACATAAATATCACATGTTCCATTAGTAGATAAGGCACAGCCTGATAAAATTATCAACATGAAATGCAGCTGTGTTGCTTTGGAATAGATATGTAATCTTGCCACATTGTTATCAGACAGTAAAAGTATTATTATTGTGTTTTTTTCTCAGAGACACTATTTAATTCTAAAACGGCACTGCAGTGTGTTTCCACTGCAGATTTCCTAGCGGCCTTATCTATGAAAATTCTGGCCCTGTTCAAGAGTTAGAAAACAGAAGGAGATGGAAAAGCTAACAGAGCAGAAACACAGGGTAGCTGTTGGCCTCATTTAGAATTGAAAACAAAGAAGGTGATGTGATCATATTTCCTTGTATGGAATCTAGCAAAGACAATGATTGTGTGTGTATACCTAGCTGTGACAGTGTGTGTATGTTATCTTTTTCTCTGAAATTACCATGTTTCATCTGTTTTTTTTTTTAACTATTCATTTCTAGCGCTTTTAAAATATGTTTAACTAGAGTTATCATGGGTGATAGAAACAGAGAAATGATTATTTTCTCTCCTCATAGTTCCTGTCTCAAGCTAACAAGTAGAGACATCAACTACCCCTCACTTTTGTCATAGTTCATGACGTTTATTTTTCTTCTGTTAACTGTGGAAGCTGCTCCGTACAGTACCTCTGGGGTGACTTGTAAGCAATTATCTTTTTAAATGGTTTGCTATAATTTTCAAATATTGCCAGTGGAGACAGAGAGACTACTACCCAAAAGTACAAGGAAACATTTTCTTAAGCTTTTACATTTTTATCTTTAATTATTCAGGTAGTTAAGCTTAAGCAATGAAAATAAAAAATAAGTGCGACTGAGATAAATTTAAAAAAACAAAATATACTACTAAATTACCTTTCTTACTTATGGTAGTTAAATTAGTCCATGAAAAGCTGTAAACAGGCTAACTTTTGGATTAAGAAAGACTGCCCCATACAGATGATCTTTAAAATGGACCTACAAAATGAGGTCTTGTTCTCACATTACCTAATTAGTGAAGAGAGTCAGTGCTGAGATAAGGTTGACAGGCAGGCCAATGAGTGCCTACTCAACATCTCTTACCAAATCCTAGCAATAACCAGTGCCACCTTAATGGTTAACTTAGAGTATAGGACAGCAAAAATACTTTTTTGTAGACAAGACCCGGGTCATGTAGGCTATGGAAGGTTAAAACTAATATATTAAAAAGCCACCTTCTCACAACAGGTAGCCAGTGTAGGTCAGTCAGAGCAGGAGTGATATGACTGGACCATGGAGAACCAATCAAAACCCTAGCTCCAGAATTCTCCACCCAATACATCTGGATGAGATCATCATATTTAAGCCTATGTTAGGAAACAGTGCAAAACCCAAGATGAAAGATTATGCATCATAGATGCCAAGTCAAAAAACTGAAAAACGTTCTTAACCAAAATGATACTTTTTGGACAGCAATAAAATGATCTAACCACCAGAGACACTTGAACCTCCAGAATCAGTGCAGTGGCAGATATTGCATTGACATTCTACATAAAAGACATGGACCCCATATTTTAGAAAGGAAAAGGACATGTGAACAAAAAAACAACAGCATGCATGAGCATCATTTCAGTTTTTACGATGTTGAACATAAAGTGGCTAGAACCATTCCATTGAAGGACAGCACACATACAGTCTTCAAGAAAAGTAAAAGTGGGAAAGGAGAAGTCTACTTGGATATCATCAGCACTGACTGACCTTACTCAGTAGTACTATTAATATCTGTACTTTAAATAACAATGGAGCAGGTTATTACTATAAATAACAACGGGGCCAGCAAAAAACAGTATACAGCATACATGCTGTATGCTGGTTATTACTGTAAATAACAATGGAGCTAGGAATAACCAGTAATACAGTTTACATACTGTATACTGGTTATTACTGTAAATAACAATGGAGCCAGGAATAATCAGTATATAGTTCACATACTGTATACTGGTTATTACTGTAAATAATGGAGCCAGGAATAGCCAGTAATATAGTTTACATACTGTATACTGGTTATTACTGTAAATAACAATGGAGCCAGGAATAACCAGTAATATAGTTTACATACTGTATACTGGTTATTACTGTAAATAATGGAGCCAAGAATAGCCAGTAATATAGTTTACATACTTTATACTGGTTATTACTGTAAATAATGGAGCCAGGAATAACCAGTAATACAGTTTGCATACTGTATACTGGTTATTACTGTAAATAACATTGGAGCCAGGAATAACCAGTAATACAGTTTACATACTGTATACTAGTTATTACTGTAAATAATGGAGCCAGGAATAGCCAGTAATACAGTTTACATACTGTATACTGGTTATTACTGTAAATAACAATGGAGCCAGGGATAACCAGTAATATAGTTTACATACTGTATACTGGTTATTACTGTAAATAACAATGGAGCCAGGAATAACCAGTAATATAGTTTACATACTGTATACTGGTTATTACTGTAAATAACAATGGAGCCAGGAATAACCAGTAATATAGTTTACATACTGTATACTGGTTATTACTGTAAATAACAATAGAGCCAGGAATAGCCAGTAATATAGTTTACATACTGTATACTGGTTATTACTGTAAATAACAATGGAGCCAGGAATAACCGGTAATATAGTTTACATACTGTATACTGGTTATTACTGTAAATAACAATGGAGCCAGGAATAACCAGTAATATAATTTACATACTGTATACTGGTTATCACTGTAAATAACAATGGAGCCAGGAATAGCCAGTAATATAGTTTACATACTGTATACTGGTTATTACTGTAAATAATGGAGCCAGGAATAGCCAGTAATATAGTTTACATACAGTATACTGGTTATTACTGTAAATAATGGAGCCAGGAATAACCAGTAATATAGTTTACATACTGTATACTGGTTATTTCTGTAAATAACAATGGAGCCAGGAATAACCAGTAATATAGTTTACATGCTGTATACTGGTTATTACTGTAAATAACAATGGAGCCAGGAATAACCAGTAATATAGTTTACATGCTGTATACTGGTTATTACTGTAAATAACAATGGAGCCAGGAATAACCAGTAATACAGTTTACATGCTATATACTGGTTATTACTGTAAATAACAAATGAGCCAGGAATAACCAGTAATATAGTTTACATACTGTATACTGGTTATTACTGTAAATAACAATAGAGGCAGGAATAACCAGTAATATAGTTTACATACTGTATACTGGTTATTACTGTAAATAACAATGGAACCAGGGATAACCAGTAATATAGTTTACGTACTGTATACTGGTTATTACTGTAAATAACAATAGAGGCAGGAATAACCAGTAATATAGTTTACATACTGTATACTGGTTATTACTGTAAATAACAATGGAGCCAGGAATAACCAGTAATATAGTTTACATACTGTATAATGGTTATTACTGTAAATAACAATAGAGGCAGGAATAACCAGTAATATAGTTTACATGCTGTATAATGGTTATTACTGTAAATAACAATGGAGCCAGGAATAACCAGTAATACAGTTTACATGCGTATACTGGTTATTACTGTAAATAACAATGGCGGCAGGAATAACCAGTAATATAGTTTACATACTGTATACTGGTTATTACTGTAAATAACAATGGCGGCAGGAATAACCAGTAATATAGTTTACATACTGTATACTGGTTATTACTGTAAATAACAATGGCGGCAGGAATAACCAGTAATATAGTTTACATACTGTATACTGGTTATTACTGTAAATAATGGAGGCAGGAATAACCAGTAATATAGTTTACATACTGTATACTATGGTGCTGCAGTAGCGTTGTCACCTCACAGTAAGATGCTTTCCGGTTCGATTCTCAGCTAGAGCGTCTTCTGCATGAAGACATGCGTGAATGGGCATACCTTCGTTGAATGTTGTGCATCAGGGCTGGTAACTCGGCACGTAAAAATCAACTACCAATCATTAGCGGACCGGAGTTCCGCTGTGGCGACCCATAACCGGGAAAAGCCAAAAGACACATACATACATACTGTAAATAACAATGGAGCCAGGAATAATCAGTATATAGTAGTTTCTGAAGGAACTAACACCAGAAGCAACTCAAGAGCTGTGGATGAGATGTCACAATCAATGCACAGATGTTTGATCAATATACTTTGATCTACAGTGTCAGATGCAGTGAGGGCCCACTAAGGGCCAAGACAAAATACAATCGCTGATCTCTCACCATTAAGAAATCATTACCACAATAGGTGCCTGCTTGTATGGGCCTGAGGGGCAGTGGGCAGTCCCATATCCAAAATGTTTTGGCAGAACACCTCAGACATAGCATATATTTATCAAAAATTAATTAGTCTCTTGTTCTAATATGCTTCAATACAGAGGCAATGATTCACTTTCTTTGTTGGGAGATATCACTAGCAGTCCCCGCTAATTACTTCAGATTTATGCATTGTAAGCATGGGAAAAACAACTCCATGCTAGCAATACTGCATTTGGTAGCTGCAAGAAGATTCAACTTCAGTAGGTTACCTTGTAGTAGGGAAGAAAAAGAGGTGCTCCCAATGCATCCAGTAATGCAGATACAGACTCATTGCTTCTTTCATCACAGTGTTGCAGCTATTAAACAAGGGCAGAGTCCTAATATGAACTGTTCCTGATACATACATGGGCAGTAAAATGCAAGGTCTTCAGCATCATCAAAACAAAAATAAACAGTGCAAACAGATGATGAACTGTTTCCAGTAACTTCTCAGTGAAAATTGTCACTGTGCTTAGTTCCACTTTTATAATCTAACATCATGAATGCAAATGGCAACATCCTAACCTGCAAGCTGAACGATGGGTTCCAGATGCCTCTGACCTGGGAATTACTGACTATATGGTAACATAAATGGTGATTCTGGTGCTGCTGTGACACGCACACTGTCTCTCTCTCTCTCTCACACACACACACACATACAAACACACACACACTTGGTGTTTTGGCTGAAGACCTCGCTCCTTCTTTTATTTTGTGACCATCAGTCATGAAAAAGTTTGATGTAACTGACATATTTTACATATACATTCAGATTATTCATTTGAATATTCCTAAATGCAGCTTAAACTGATGTCTGAAAAAAGTAAGAAACACTATAGTAACGTTTTTCATTTCATAGTAACCTGATTCATCTGACATCCCATCATCTGACTAGTTTCTAAGTCCCAACATTTAGACTTTAAGCTACCCAGAACTGAACTCAGTTCCATTCAATCTGATTAAGTTTTAATATGCTTTACTGGATAGTTTTGCCATCAGTAGATTTAGAAATTATGTCCTCGTCTTAATCATTTGTATTTTAAGCCACTTTTTAGGTTTACTTTGTTGGGAAATTACATTGTGCATGTACATGCAAGATGAATTCTTTGGACATCTGAACCTAAACCAACAAGATTTGCAGTACAGAGGGTAAATGCAGCAGTATATCACACGTCCTAAAACTGTACATCCATTTTCATACTGCAATGCATCTCTTTAACAGGCACTGGAATATACTGAAGGGCAACATTTAGAAACCTGTCAGTTAGGATAACAATGATATTCAGTTTGGCTGGCTCACAAATTTTTACTGAACAACAAATAATTTTAAGGGACATTCCACTCAGAATTTCAAAAGGGGCAACAGTGGATTTCATTTTTAAGTACTGGAAAAATTGCATTTTTTAAACATAAATGCTTTCTGTAGTGCATGGCTGTCAGTCTTTATTCATCAAAATGTGTTATCGTGCATGTTAAGTTGATAAAGGGTATATCAAGTGATCAGACTTAAAACTAGAAGCACAAAACACAGTAGAATCAAGTACAGAGATATTTATGCTTGGATACTAGATACCATCACTAAGAGTCATGGATTTATGCTTTAAAATATCATATTTATCTTATTAAAATCTACAATTACCTCATACTTTTTTATAGTTGAGAGATATGATGAGATGGACTGGAATCTCATCCAGGATTTCTTCCATGCCTTATACTAGTTGTCTGCCTGGGTAGGGCCTAGCTTCCCTGTGACACTGAAGAACATAATGTGGGCATCAGGAAGTGAATGAATTAATGATTTTGCAGCTCTGAAAGCATTCAAAAATGGAGTAAGGAAATGGAAGAGGTATGGAAAACATCTTGTAGTATTTATTTTTTCCATACTGCAAAGTTTATTATTATTAATGCCCATATAAAGCTCCACTGCATGATGCACTTTCTACCCCAACAGAGAATGCTATGCTCAGCAGTGATCCCATAGGATAAAGCATATACATATGCCTTGAACTGTGTTACTGTTTGATTTTAACTCACAGGCTCATTTTTCCTATATAGTCACACCCCATTAAGATGTCAAGAGTGGTACTTCAAAGAGTTTTCCATAAAGAAGCAAAGCAATTTCGGTAAAGAAAATAACTTCCTCAGAAGTGTGGACACTTATGTATGTGGCAGTTTCAATATGTAAGTCTCTCTTAAGTTCACTTTCGGTGCAAGACATTCGACCCACAATATCTATCTGACAATATGTCCTTACAGGAAGTACATTTATCTTGTTATTGCATTTAGTGCAGGGATATAGTAGAATGTTTACTACTACAGGGTAACCCATTGCTGCAGTGGGTAGCATTGTTTTCTCACAGTGTTTGCTTTTCCATTTCAATTTCTGAAACTGCTTCCTTATTATAGGTTCATAGGTGGTTATTAGTCTAATGACCACAAGGGCCCTTACAAACCTAGCCACACACCCCAAACCATTTGGGTCCCAAGTATCATATGGAGGGAATGTTAGTTGGCAGGTAGCTAAGGATTTGTAGAGGGGTGTTAGATAGGATAATACTTTTCTTACTGACGGCATCTCTCCATAAGGGGCATGGGGGCCAGACTAGGGGTAAATTTACAATTTCCCATCCAGTTGTCAAGGTTTTATTTGTATGGGGTCAGGGATGAACTCTGTTACATGGATGGGGAGGCTATTCCATAGTGTGGGGATCCTTTGGGGCACATATCTGTTTCCCTAGCATTTTCTGTTTATGTCAGAAGCGAAGTTCAGATCCCAGATCCCTTCTGCATGCAGTCTGCATGTATGGGTACTCTGATTTCCATCTACATTCCAAAGACATGTTGTAGGTAAAATGTTACTCTACCAAACTATCAATGTCTGCACAATTTTGTGTGAGTGCGTGCGTATGTGTGCGTGCGAGTGTGTGTGTGTGTGTGTGTGTGTGTGTGTGTGTGTGTGTGTGTGTGTGTGTGTGTGTGTGTGTGTGTGTGTTTGTGTGTGTGTGTGAGTGTGAGGGTGTGTGTGTGTGTGTGTGTGTGTGTGTGTGTGTGTGTGTGTGTGTGTGTGTGTGTGTGTGTGTGTGTGTGTGTGTGTGTGTGTATGTGTGTGTGCATCCTGCAGTAGACTGGTATCTCATTTAAGACTGAGCCCCTGCTGCATGATCCCTGAGTGCCAGGAAAGCCTTATATTCACCCTTAAAAATAAAAAAGATAAAGCAGGTAATGGAAAGTAAATGAATTAATGTGCTACTACACTGAGTAACGTGCCTGGTATAGCACAGATCTCTTTCTTCTGTTTTCATATGTCGCTCATTAACACTATGAGTAGGACCCTAAAATCCTAAGTGACTCAAAGGGAGCCATCCTTAGCAAGAAAGGAAAAGAAATACACACCTATGTGTTTTCTGTACTGGAGGTGTTATTCTTACTAAGAAAAGAAACAGAAATATATATGTTTTTGTACTAGAGGCTATCCTTATTAAAAAAAGAAATATAAACATATCTGTTTTCTGCACTAGGAACAGTTTAGTGTGTGTGTGTGTTTTATATATATATATATATATATATATATATATATATATATATATATATATATATATGGACCTAGGACGTTTGCTCGTCCAAATCCATAAAACCCGAACACACATTAACAAAAACGCTTTTATCGAAAAAGCACTTTTGTTAAAGCGTGCGTTCAAAAAAACAAAAAAAACCCCACTACATTTACATTTTAGCAGGGGGGCTTTGCACCCCCCCTGCATCCCCCATGTGCTGTGCCCCCCACACTCCCCACTTTAATATTCTCCCTTTGAGACCGTACTACAGTGGAGAAAAGGGAAATTTCCCTTACCCGCGCCGTAGTACAGCCTTGGCAACAGTCACACTTACACGAAAGTGCTTCTTCGGTGAAAAGCACTTTCGTAAGTATGCCCGTCCATTTGGATTTCGTTCGTTTGCTCAGTCGAGCAAACGTCCTAGATATATATATATGTGTGTGTGTGTGTGTGTGTGTGTATGTGTGTGTATGGCAAATGGTTATTTCCCAAATCAATAAGGTACTGATTTCAGTCTGTAGCAAAAGTTTGTCTAAATCACTTTCATCTTTTCAAACATTTATTTCCCCTGTTCCTGTCCCCCCCCCACTACTATTCTCTGCCCTCTGTAGATTTTTGGCCTATTCCGTTTTCTGATTATCATTACTCCTTAACTTTTACCTAATTATTTGGATTTAGAGTTTCAGTTTCCATTGAGACAATTATATTACACTCATCTTGTTGATATGCTCCCTGTCATTTCTTCAAATTGCAGTAATCCCCTGTTTTCCACCCTACCAGGGGTACTTTCTAGAAGTGCACCTGAAGATGTTCTCATAACCTGGTATTCTTCAATATATAATTCCTGTCCTAAAAGCTTCTTTACTTAACAGAATTAAAACTCAAGAAAAACAAACATTAAAGCACTTTATATTTGTTAAAAATACTTTCTAAAAGTTCTTTAACAGTGTTAATTTTTGTGCTTTATTAATCTACTGTTTGCTTCTTTGCATGGCAGGAAAGTTTGTGTATGTGAACAAGTGAAATCACAAAGGTTGTGTATGTGAAGTCACAAAGTTTGTGCAACTGAAATCACAAAGTATGTGTATGTAAAGTCACAAAGCAGGCAAGTACCGTGACCTCATGATGCAGTGTCACCTTAGGTGGCTTTACCAAAATGCAATAAATAAAATCCTTTTCTCATTATATTGTATTTATACCTAATTCACTCAACCTTTGTTCTGAAAGCTTGGTGCCATTTCTTATTATTTCTGAAGTGTTTGCATTATGTCTATTTCTGAATGACTTGAAATCAAAAGCACTTCAGGATGGATCAGTTTTGCCCTGAAGTCCACTTTAGGTTGAAAAAAAATTTGAAACTTTCCTAGAAAAGACTGATTCATAGTAACAGAATGGAGATGCTGGCTTACACTGCCTCACCTCCTTGAGTTGTTTTTGATAAATTGATTTGCGTTTACTATCAGAAACTCTGAGACAAGTATCATCATTGTAATTGTTATGGAAAATTATGACCCTTATCATGGTTAGATCATTAACTGTCATTTAGCTGTACAACACACAGTGCAATGATCATAAAAGAAACCATTCCATTTTCATATTTAGTGTTGCCCAAATACACAGAAAGATTTACATCACTTCAAAATGCATTTGACTTACAATTTGGTCTGAATTCACATAAAATACTTAATAGTAATCCCCTGAAGAGCTTAATTTGTAAGTGAGCCTTTTCTCATAAACTCTGCTTTTGTCAATATGCATTTGTAAATCAACCATATAAATAATATCCTTTGATATGATCAGTTTGCTGAAGCATTTAACATTACTTAAATGTACAAGTAAAAATCAGTATTAATTCTGTGAAGGATTAAGCAGGAAATAGCAAATGTATCTACAAAATGTTTTACAACTGAAAATTAGGGTCTGTAGGGAGGAAAGGAAAAAGCTGCTCCCTCTGCCTCTGCAACTTGTTCCAGTTTTGCTGTTGCTGCATTCTGTGTTGTTGGCAAGTTCTAACATACTTACTGTAAAAATGTTTATTTTATAAAACAAAAGAAGAAGTTGGTGGTGTGAAGAGTGAGAGGCAGTGCATCATTTCTGGACCTGACATTATTGCACCTTCTGCCCAGGAATTGGACTAATTTGTATGGGCTCTTGAACCATCTGTTGGTAGGTGCCCTTGATAGGGATCTCTCATGTTCTGCCTTGAACCTTAATTTCATCAGCTACAGGTTCAAGTTATGGCTCAGTTGTGTTGTGTGATTTTCAACAGATTTTCAGCAGACTAAATCTGACCACTTATCACCCACGGCTAAGGATCAAATGCGGTTCGGTTGAAATGTGACGATGATGGTACCTACAATGGGCTGTGAGGAAGTTAGCACACTGGACAGAGTAATGACAAGGAAATGTAATGTACTGATGGACATGCAATTCATCAGGGGGTTCACAGCTTCAAGATAAAATACCAGATGAAGGGAGTCATTGTAAAGTAGAAAGAACATGACAAAGACTGAGTGATACTGGCTGAAGGAATAAATATTAGTACACAAACAGAAAAGGCTGTGTCCAAAGATAATATAACACTAAGGCAGATCCATAGATGGATTAGCTCAATAAGGCAGGATATTTCAATACACTCTACAGATTTCTTGTAAGTCTATGGCTGGGGTATTTTGAGCAGTTTTGTTGTCCTGAAGGAGAAGGAACACAAACTGACTGTGATTTCAGTGAAAATGAGTATAACAATGTGGGTGGGCAAAAAATACACAAAGAGAGAAAGGAGAGAGAGAAAAGGGGCGAAACAATATAGGTACACAGTGCGGTAGACTAACCTTAAAAGAGAAACAAGTGAGGAAAGGGAGATACAGTTTTCATACTAAAGTCATGAACTTCAGTTTAGGTATTAGAATTTTTTTTTTTAGAAATAATGGTGCTACAGAAAACAATGACACAGATTCACTGGCACATTCATGGGTACCTGCATTATGTGATAAATGGACGGAAGAGCATTGGAGGGGCATTAACTTGGTATTAATTGGAAAAATGAGAAAGTCAAACAGACAATCTTATCTTTTTCTGTTATCAGCAAAATATAATGGCATGATCTTTCTTCACAATAATCCAATAATAAAAACAAGTCGGACCACCACGACAAAAATAATAAAAACTTTAATAAAAACTGTAACAAGGGAACAAACAAGGACAAGCACTTTCAGGCCAAAGCCCTTCATCCAATCCATAGCAAACAAATATCCATTCACTTTAAAAGCATTATCAAAGCCAATCAGAGTCGCAATAAGAGAAAATATAACTTTCATGTTTAATGTCTGAGCAAGTTGCAAGGATAATTCAACCCAACAAGTTTTACTATGTTGCATTAAAACAAAACAAGTGATGATCTGTGTTACAAACAATCAGCAAATGCCTTACTGGGCTATACTAAAAATATAAATACTGTTTCATCCCTTAAATCTCTCCAGTGTGGCCACTGCAGTGTTTCATCCACCCAACATGCACAAAAACACGTGCCAGTGACTATGAAGTCTCCAAAACTCCAGAGTCAAAATCCAGGACACTGGTGTTAGACAAATCCCTCCAAATCCTAAGAATCAAAATCTAGGGCATTAGTGTCTGCTAAGCTAACACAGGGTTGATAATAGAGTGCATTTTGTAATTATTAAGGGAAAAAAAACTCCCAACACACTCATTGTACTCTCCCAAGTCCATGTCACTTTAAAATGGCAATGGGAGATATTCAATTTCCAGAGTGCAGATAAGCCACATGGAGACACTCAAGTGTCAGTTAAGTACCCTAAGTGCGTGTCTCCTTCAGTGACTCACCCAACCAGTCATTTACAATGCCACTGGAGAAGGTGTCCAATCCCCCTGTGATCCCAATATCACAATTAGGGTGGCAGGTTCATTCTTTCATTGTCAATTGTCTGTAATAAAGAAAGAAAATTATTACTGTATTTTTAAAATATGAAACAAAGAAATGGCTTATTGTCATATCTGCACCCCGTACCAGTCCTACCACTCACTGCACATCTATCATCTTTTCTTCTGCCCATTACTGACACTGGAGATTCCCATTCCACCAATTTCACATCCCTGAAATAAAGAAACGTATCCCTCATCTTTACCAGCAGCATGTACTGCATTATTTTCTTCCTCTGCAGATCGATCATCTGTCTGCGTTTACTATCCAGGGCCATAGTGCAGGGCCATAGTGTGTTCTTCCTCTTCTGTGGCTACAAACACATCCTTTTTCATTTTGGACAGTAGTGATTACAGACTGAGATAAGTGCATTATTTTTTGCAGTTATTTTTTTTGGCTGTTCAAGAAATTACAGTATAATTAATAAACAAAACACATTTAAAACAAGTCTTTTGCCAGTAATAACTGAAATATAAAGGCAGAAACAAAATACCTCCTTCAGTAAAGGTCTATTTTTTTAATTTATTTTTCTCTGTCACCCTGAATAGTAAAAATTGTGCACTGAGAATGAATGAATGAATCAATCAATCAATCAATTTTTGGGGTGTTGTACTATTTTTATTACTAGTTAAATAAAGCACCATTTATTTATTTATTTGACATTTGTTAACTGGGATTGTCCATCTGAGCTTAAGCCCCTTTTCAGCGGAGGCCCGGGGAGAAAAACTCCACAAATACAAAATTGTACAAGTATAAAAATCAAAATACAAAGTTTGGAAGTAAAAAAGAAATTCAATGTTATGCATAATAATTCACAGCTCCACATTGAAAAGTATAAAATTCAAAAGTACAACTTATACAGAAGATAAAATAAAAATAATAATTAAAAAAAAAAGAAAATAAAAAATGTATTCACTGTACAGAATAGGTGATTGTAGAATAAAACAAGTTAAAATAAAAAAAGGAAAAGGTAGGACAGATGAGCAAATATAGCACATAAAGAAAAAGTCTGTAAGAGTTTACAGCTTAGGGAAGAATAAAGAAGAGCATATGATCCAGGCAAAGGTAGCTAAGAATGAAAAGAAATGTAGGTGGTTTAGTATAGAAACATAACAGTTCATTTTACAAGTAGTAGAGTGAGGGTAAAAGGTGGGTAATGGAGGGAGTAGGGAGAGCAGAATCAGAATACTAAGGGCTGTAAAATAGAGGGGTATAGAGAGTGGAGTATTAAGAATGAGGTAGTTTATAGGGAGTTAGTAATGGGTTACTGGAAATAATACAATTAGAGGGGTATATAGAAGAGCAGAATCAGAATACTAAGGGCTGTAAAATAGAGGGGTATAGAGAGTGGAGTATTAAGAATGAGGTAGTTTATAGGGAGTTAGTAATAGGTTACTGGAAATAATACAATTAGAGGGGTATATAGAAGAGCAGAATCAGAATACTAAGGGCTGTAAAATAGAGGGGTATAGAGAGTGGAGTATTAAGAATGAGGTAGTTTATAGGGAGTTAGTAATAGGTTACTGGAAATAATACAATTAGAGGGTATATAGAAGAGCAGAATCAGAATACTAAGGGCTGTAAAATAGAGGGGTATAGAGAGTGGAGTATTAAGAATGAGGTAGTTTATAGGGAGTTAATAATAGGTTACTGGAAATAATACAATTAGAGGGGTATATAGAAGAGCAGAATCAGAAAACTAAGGGCTGTAAAATAGAGGGGTATAGAGAGTGGAGTATTAAGAATGAGGTCGTTTATAGGGAGTTAGTAATAGGTTACTGGAAATAATACAATTAGAGGGGTATATAGAAGAGCAGAATCAGAATACTAAGGGCTGTAAAATAGAGGGGTATAGAGAGTGGAGTATTAAGAATGAGGTAGTTTTTAGGGAGTTAGCAATAAGTTACTGGAAATAATACAATTAGAGGGGTATATAGAAGAGCAGAATCAGAATACTAAGGGCTGTAAAATAGAGGGGTATAGAGAGTGGAGTATTAAGAATGAGGTAGTTTATAGGGAGTTAGTAATAGGTTACTGGAAATAATACAATTAGAGGGGTATATAGAAGAGCAGAATCAGAATACTAAGGGCTGTAAAATAGAGGGGTATAGAGAGTGGAGTATTAAGAATGAGGTAGTTTTTAGGGAGTTAGTAATAGGTTACTGGAAAGAATACAATTAGAGGGGTATATAGAAGAGCAGAATCAGAATACTAAGGGCTGTAAAATAGAGGGGTATAGAGAGTGGAGTATTAAGAATGAGGTAGTTTTAGGAGTTAGTAATAGGTTACTGGAAATAATACAATTAGAGGGGTATATAGAAGAGCAGAATCAGAATACTAAGGGCTGTAAAATAGAGGGGTATAGAGAGTGGAGTATTAAGAATGAGGTAGTTTTTAGGGAGTTAGTAATAGGTTACTGGAAATAATACAATTAGAGGGGTATATAGAAGAGCAGAAGAGAACAGTAAGGTAACCAAGAAGTAAAGTAAGGAAATATTATTGAGGAAAACAGAATTAATGAAGAGGAAAGTAAGGGAGGGAGGAAAAGGAGGGATGGTTACATTGGCATCCCCAGGACTGAATTGATGTACATGAGTAATGTTTCTGATAGACAAGGGAAGCTTGTTCCATGACAGAGCAGGAAGATAGCTGTATAGGTTTTGTCCAAGAGATGCTTTTAGGTTTATAGATCTATAGGAGGCATTGGTCAGAACTTCTGAGGGAGCTTGATGGGTCATAGAGGGAGACTACAGAGGATAAGTTAGGACAGGAGGAGGGTTTATTAAGGATAGTGTGCATTAACAGAAGTTGAGAATATAACCCTCAGCTAGGTAGAATTTTCAAACCAACTCTTATATTCTCAAGAGTTGGTTTGAAAATTCTAGCTAGCTGAGGGTTTTGGAGAGAAAAACAGTGATGTGATTTTGGCAGCATGTTGGCTGCAAATATGGCAAATTTGTTGTATGTAGCTTCAAATTTGGCTAGAAGAGAAGACTGTGAGTCATTAACATGTTACTTCTTATATCTCCACTAGCAAAGTTCTTTTCAGCAGAACTTTTAACAAATTGGAATAATTTGGGCATTTTTCAATATTCTGGACTAAATAAAAAAAAACTCTCTGCAAATCTCCTTTATGAACTATGCCATAGTCAAGGTATAATTCTTTCCCAAAATATGGGTTCCTATAGTGATAACGAAATTGGCATTACTGGCAGAACTGCTCAAAAAGAATGCAATAATTCATGATGAGGGTTGCTACAAGATAAACTTTCTAAATCTTTAGGGCAGAATTATTGACAATTTCCAGAATTATGAATCTACATTAAATGGACAAGGTTTGCTTGCATAATTGTCAGTGTTCAGTCTATCATACCAAAATGCATAACACACCAAATTGTGGGCCCTACATAACAAGCTATGCACATCCTGATTTAGTTATGTCCTGACAAATGATTTTTCACAGACACCATGAAGTCATTCCTCTTGATAGAACAGAGTCTACAAATATAACAGCAGTCCTGATCATTGTCATTCAGCAGTTCTATCCCCAAAGGTGATTTTATTCATTGAGTCTGGAGTCACCTTTCCACACATTGCTGTATAATAACAGAGTAGTAATTCAACAAGTATGATACTGAGAAAATAAGATGGGCACTTTTAGATTCGTATTACTGATGTACGCCAAATTTAGGAGCTTACCTTTCATTTGGAGGCCTTTGTGCATTACCTTGCCAGGATTCATTTTTACGTACATATTTGAATTTGATTTCTCTCATGTTCTGACTCATTCATTGAAAGCATCTCTGCATGACTCAGCTTTGAAAGGTAGTGCTGTAGACATTCTTTGAAGTCATACTTCTTTCATACTGTTCACATTTTTATTTCTTTAGTTCATGAACTATATTAAGGTGTAAAATCTGAGAAGACAGCACTGAGAAACAGAACAAATATGATAATCTGTTACATTTTGATGAAAATAACCTACAGAAATGGATAATACTTGCCATGTCTGTTTATCAGTCATGAAGCTATCCATCTTATCAAGATTACATTAATGCCTCGTTCTAACTTCTTGATCAGTGCTTTGTGTGTGATGCAATCAAAGGCTGCAGACAAGTCTGTATAAAATACATCACAGCACACTTTTTCATTTATTATTGTTCTTATATTATTATAGGTATATCATGTTTCAGGTTGTTATAGATACATTTTCAAAATATGCACGTTGATGTACTGTTTCAAGTCCCAACTTTCCAACTCTGACAAAATTGTATCCAAATAACCTTCTCCCATTATTCTTCCACAACAAGAAAGTAAATGTATGTGTCTTTATGACTTTGGCTCTCTTCAATTCTCCTTTCCAATAAACATGAGTTTAACAAGTACATTCCTCCAATCTTGAGGACTCTCCCCATGCTTAAATGACATAGTGAATAACAGATATAATGGTACTGAAAGTTCATGCTGAAGCATTCTTGGCTTATTATTACTAATTCTGTCTCCTTTCTGTGCTTTTTGGGTCCAGTTCACACAGTTCATTGTCAGTATAATCTAACTTAATTTCAGTACCTGAAGTTACTTGGATATTACTAGCACAATTTATAATCCCATTTATAGATCCAAACTGCTTTGCATAAGATTTTATAGATATACATAAGAAACCCGTGGTGGTGGTGCTGCGGTAGCATTGTCGCCTCACAGTAAGACTCTGTCCGGTTTGATTCTCAGCTAGAGTGTCTTCTGCGTGGAGACATGCGTGAATGGGCGTACCTTCATTGAAGGTTGTGCATCAGGGCTGGTAACTCAGCATGTAAAAATCAACTACCAATCATTAGCGGACCGGAGTGACGCTGTGGCGACCCCTAACCGGGAAAAGCCAAAAGACACAACATAAAATGTGTTGAATTTGAGAATAATAGCTTATCGATCTGTTGTTGACATGTTATGTATCTATAAATGTTTTCCTATTATGCTCAATATCTTTATATAAATTTCTTCAGAATTTTCCTTATCTTATCTTGCACTATGTTTTATTTGTCTGTCCAGTTTGTTTATTGTAGTTTTCAATGTTATAGTTCAACTTTGTGTTTATTTATTGTATTTTTTTATCTCTCATATTAATTATCTTGTCTTTATGGACATATATTCTCTTGGCCTTGTGGGCCTAGATCCTGATGTTAAACATATATTTTTTTAATTTTTGGCATTCAAACAATTTCACTTTCAAAACTTGCCACATTCCTTCTGCAGTCTTTCCACTGAATGCATCACTCCAATTTGTTTTACATAGTGACTGTTTTTGCTTCCCCTATAATCTATTATTCCTCTTCTGTTCATTGGTTTAGATTTTATTTTGTTAGAATTATCTAGCAGTAATTTAACCTTTACAGCCATATGATCACTTGGCATTAAAGGTGGTAAAACTTGACATGAAGTAACAATTTCCTTAGTGACAGAAACAATGTACTGCGTGTTCTGTTCTCTGGTAGGTTTGTTTACAATCTGAAACAATTCTGTTCCTGAACATAGGTTATAAAAAAATTCCTTACTAATATTATAGAATCAATATTATTCTAGTATGTCTCTGATAAATTAAAAAAAATATATTAATAATGCTGCTAGCACTGACAACTATAGTGGATAAATCAAATTCTGCTATTTGTGAACCATTACATTTCTGACCTGGCAAAAAATCCTGTCTTGTGTTAGTCAAATATTGCAAAACATCTGCTGCAAAAATTCTCTTCCCCTGAATTGACAAGTGGACTTCATCCTGTCTAAACAATGAGTGCCCAAAGTAGTTTTGGATATTCTACACATTTAGACATTGTAAAATTGGACATTTTCATGTAGGTATTGACCCAAAAAAATCGTTTCATTCTTGCTGACTTGATTTTCCTTTCTATGAATGATTTGTGAAAAATATATCCTAACACATTTCCAGGTTATGCTATCTAAGAGGGCTGCAAGTTCTCCACTAACAGTCAAAACCAGCTGTTGGATTTATTTGATGATAAACAACTTTTCTTTGCTCTCTCAGAAGACCCATTAAAGGATATGAATGAAATAGAAAGGATGTAGGATATAAGCTATGATCAGAGAGGTATGAATGGTTTACGTTTGTTTTTATTGCCACTTTCTAATACTGTGTGTTAATGAAGTAAATGGTGTAAGCCAGCATTTATGCAAGGGTGAGAGTAAAAATAATGTAATTATTTAAGGAAAAGGAATATAGTAGTAAAAACAAAACAAAAAAAAAACAGTGTGGGAGTTCTATCAGATAATCTGCCAATCAATTAAGAAATGAATCTGTAGTGAATATGCTAACTTTAGAATATTATAGGAAAAATAGTAATAGAAAAATGCAAAATAACATAAAAATAAAGAAGTTTTTTGGGGATTTAATGATATTGAGGTAGGAACAATTGGTAGCAGCATGGATAATAGCAGAAGTAAATGTAAGGAAAAGTCAGGAATGAGTGCAGATCACCATCTCTGTGGAAACACTGAATCGGCTGGTACTGGAAGGGTTAAGAGGATGATACAAGGAATAAAGACAAGGGAATTAGAATGTGAAATAGGCAAGGAATAGTACAAATTAAAAATGAAACGAAAATGACATGAAGAGGAGAATAATGCAGATAACGATATAGTGACCAGCCCTTTTATAAGAATTTATAGTTTTGGGTCAAAGGAAATGTGTAGAGGAGATGATGCTAAAACAACTGCTGGCATGAAGAACTGTCAGGAACAAACCCATTTTGGAAACAGACAGGAAAATGAAAATCAAGACAGAGGAGTAATGCAGAATTTGGATCATAGTACAGAGTGCAGGGAAATAAATGGAGAGACTCGTTTAGGAATGCATACTAA
The DNA here is from genome assembly GCF_019279795.1 of Protopterus annectens. Lineage (NCBI taxonomy): Eukaryota > Metazoa > Chordata > Ceratodontiformes > Protopteridae > Protopterus > Protopterus annectens. Next base: position 688,730,638 of record NC_056743.1, read on the forward strand.
CTGCACAAGAAACAAAAGGAAAGAGGCAATAAGAAACAGAATGGCTTCACAACCACCTCAACATTTGCAACTACCCCTTAGGGAAGCAAAAAAGACTAATATAATGGGGCATAATATGGCAAATCAGAGTCAGAGGGACAATGGTCAAATGAGGGTAGAATCCATGAAAACCGATATAGAACGATCAAGACAAAAAGAACATAGGTCAGACTTCACTGAAAATCTAATCAGCCTGATTTTAGGAGACATTATAGTAGGAATGAATACACAAGAAGTACAGAACAGTCTGAATGCTAGATCTTGGCAGATAATAGCTTTTACCTCAAACAATATTGCTCAGTACGAAACAAAACATGGAGATACATTGTATGGGTGGAAGGTGAGAAATAGGTTTGAGAACAAATCAGGAACAATTTGGACAGAGATTTTAGTGAATAAGAGGTAAAACTTTCTCTGTTGTTTACTATACATATACAGAATGAATGTCCAACTGTTTTAACATGCTCTGAACATGATTTTTGAGATAGTATTAGTAAGTCAGATAGCAATGGACGACATTGATGATGACAAAAACCTTAATGAAAATATTGTGAACTTGACTGCTGAATTTATTAGTCTGGAGAAGAATTTACTGAACCTGAAAAGGGCTCAGTGGGATATGATGTTTTTCAAAACTTGTTTGGTGGTCAAGAGTGTTTCTAGAAGCTTAAGAGTCCAGAAAGAGTCTGTAGGTGAAAAGCTTTCTAATGACTTGATAGATGCTTGGAAAGCACTTAATGAAAATACAGGTATGCAGTAAGTTTGGCTGCTTATGAAGAAACAACAGTGTTCAATAGTAGTTTTAAGCAATGTTGTGGTTACCGGTTATAGTCATTTGAAGGGATTGACTTCAGTGGATAATTTTAAATTAGAAATAATTCTTGAAAAAGTCTCAGTTGAAAATGAAACTCAGAAAAAAATGAAAAGTTAAGAAGTTTAATAGAGATAAACAAGACTATGAAGAAGGGCTGAATTTCGTATTGCTGATGCCCAGAGGTTCTAGTGACAAATCGGAAAGAGGAGTTGAAGAATCTACCAAAAATGGGGATATATGCCCTGGGTAATGCTGTTTTCATTAATGATGATGGGAGGAGATTGGCTAAAAGACTGAGAATTAATTGAGAAGAAGAGACTAATAGCCATAAACAAAGAGATTTTTCCAGAGCAGCGGAATTATAGGGGCCACAATGGTTTTGAGAAAAATTTACAACAAAATGGCCAGCATATTTCTGGACAGGGTTTTCAGAACATAGAAGTATATCAATACAGAGGACGGGGAAGAGAACGTAGGTGCATGTTGCAGCACAGACTCCACATTTTGAGATACGGAAGGGAAGAATTTTTGGTACAATAATCCCAATTCAAACTTTTATCAGAACAAGGATCAAAATAACAGGAATTATGTGAACAACAATCATGGAAGGAAATAACCAATTCTGTAACTAGCAAAGGTACTATAAATAATGCATTTATAGTGACTAATTTGTCTAAGACAGTCCTGAATCATGACCATTTATTGGTCTTGAGTAAGGGTTTTACTTTTGTGCCTTCAGCTAGGGCAAACTTGTTTTCTCCTATTAATTCCTTAAGGGAATATGTAAGAAAACTTAATTTAAATTTTTTTATGGATATTGTCACTTGTAAAAAAGAACAGTTTAGACAACTGAGCATTTTTAATCCACCATTAAGACACGGGCTAGATGCTTTTTTACTTACATGTGAAAATGATGTTAGAACTCTGTTGAATAATAAGGGAAGTCCTTATTTTTATAATTTGACAAAAACAGAAAATGATGCATTAATGGAATTGAAAGTATTATTAATTTCTATATTACAAAAGCTGATAAAGGGAATGCAGTAGTTGCATTAGATGCTATTTATTGTTATGAACAACTGAGAAAGGTGTTGATTAATGACATTTTTTATGAAAGGATTACTTGGCCAGTTATAAAAAAAGCCTATGCTGTTATAGATTCTTGTATTGAAGAATGGTTTATTGAAGGGCTTATGAGTTGAAATACAACTGAATTTTTTTGAATATGGAATTCGATGTTAGAGAGGTTTTTTGGCCTTCTTAAGGTTCATAAGAACCTGGGTGAACCTGCTTTTAGGCCTATAGCAGCCGGTCATGGTAACAAAACAGAGTCTATGGCTATTTATATTGATAAATTCTTATAGACTCTAGTATGTCAAAGTGAATCATATATTAAATACTCTTTTGAATTTGGTGAGTTTGTAAATAAAGTGGAAGTGGATGATACTATGTTGCTAGCTACAACAGATGTAGTATCATTGTATAGTGTCATTGTCAATGAAGAGGGGTTGGAATTTATGAATAGAGAATTACATACTTCAGGTCTTTTTAGTGTAGAACAAGTGAGGTTGTTCATGGAGATGCTTGACATCATTTTCACATATAATTTTTTGAATTTGAAAATGAATTGTTTAAACAAAAATGGGGTGGTTATGGAGGCAGCGATGTCCCCGAACTATGCTAATATGTTTATGACCGGTTGGAAAAAAGTATATTTATAATTCAGATTTTTTTTTTTAGTAATGTAGTTTTTAAACTGTTTTTGTTTATATATTTTATTTATCTGAAGGGGGACCGAAAATTAACTAGGTGAATTTATGTTGTATTTGAATAATGTTACTGATTATTTGAAATTCACTTAAAAAGTGGATAAAGTGAGTATTAATTTTTTAGACTTAGTGGTTTATAAATCGGCCAATAGATTAAAGGTAATAATATTTTAAAAAGATGCACAGAATAATAGTTATTTGCATTATAATAGCATGCATAATAAGAGCCTAAAAAGACTATAGTAAAGGGTCAATTTCAGCGAGTAAGTGAATTAAAAAATGATGCTTTTTTAATAAAGAATGTGAGGCTATTAAAATTAGATTTTATGAAAGAGGGTATCCCAGGAAATGGCCAATAATGTTTTGTTAGAGGTTAGAAAAGTAGAAGATAAATGTGTATGTAATAATCCTGTTGAGAATAATGTGGGCAATAGGGTGAACAGGAATAAAAAAGATTTTATATTAACATGTTCACTGTAAATAAATAAAATAAAAAAACATGTTCACTGGAAAATTCAGTGGATGAAAAAATATACAAGGAATAATTTAAAAAAAAATTGGAGGTTCTTGATGAATTTCCAGGATTTAAAAAATATTATTGGGGATAACTCTATTGTTGTCTAAAATGGGCAAAAATGTGAAGGAGTTTTTTCAAAGGAATAGTTTTATTAAAAATAATTTGATAGAATTAAATAAAGGAATGTTTGAGTATGCCAGCTGTAATTTTTGTAAGTATATTATTGAAAATAACAAGATAATGTTAGCAGCTAGGAGTTATGAAATTAGATTACATAGATATAACTGTAAAACAAAATGTGTTGTTTATACTGCTGTTTGTAATTTATGTCCTTTATTTTATATTGGCAGAACTGTTACAGAATTTCACATGAGAATTTTTGAACATGTAAGGGCAGTTGAAAACTAAGAAATACCCTAAGAAAACATGTGAAACAAATGCATATAGGTTGTTTGAGTAGAGTAAAATTTTATTTTTCAGTCATTGATCAAGTTTATAATTATCATATTAAGTGGGATACCAAAGATGACTTGAATTGGAAAGAGTACTGATGGCAAGTAAGCTTAAATTCTTGCATTTCTCCTGGGTTAAATGAGAATTTCAAAGTAGTATTAAGAAGGAAAGGGTAATTCATTAAGCTATATGTGTAATGTGATTTGAGTTAGTTTATTTAAATGGTATTTTAAATTTAGAGCAACCTGGTGTGATGAAGTTCCATGTATGGAATGAAAGCGCTTAGCAGCTGTTTGTTTTTTCACATTATTAAAAGTATTATTTTAGTCATTCATTATTTATTAATGGAAGATATACATGTGTTAGCAGGGTAAAAGAGGCATCCCATATTGGCTTATGGAGCTGTAAAACCCTGTTTGGTAGTTTAAGGACAGCAAGTAGTAAATTGGACTGTATGGAGATGTAGTTGGTTAGATGCATAAAGAAAACCTTCTGTCCCATGAAAACAGTTCTTGAATGGTAATTCTGAAAGGTACAAGTAAAAATTATGAAGATTCAAGCCTTAAAATCATGTCTCAAAATACTGCATGTTTAGCTGTAAAGAAAGGAGACAATGATTTATAGGGAAAGTTATAGAACATCAATATTTAAAAAATGTAGCAGAAATTTGAATAAGTGAAGACGGTAACCTTTCTGTTTAGAATTTTGTAAATTCTCAAGTTGTAGCTGTGAGAAGTAATACATATGAAAGATTAAATCCTATATCAATGACTTCTGGGTATTACAATAAACAATACAATGTATGTTAGAGGTAGACTTTTCTAACAAGGTTTTTGTAACAGTAAATGTGCATGATCCACTGAGAGAAGGGGAATTTGAAAAATCCAGAAAGATTCTGGAATAATTTGGAAGAATATGCAATGAACAAAAGTATCAAATCAATATTAACAGATATGGAAAGTTCATACTAGGTCTTTTTATTGATGTTAAGAGCTATTTAAAAATAAAATTAAACAGGAAATAAGGCTTGTTTTAGATAATACATTTAATAAACAAGATTTAAGCATACTATATAATTTATTGTTGTAAATGGTTTAATAGTTTTTGTTACCTCTCAAAATAGTCATGAATTATTTTTTTTTTACAAAACATTTTAGTTATATGACTGATTACAGGATCATGCCAATAGATTTATGATAAGTAAGTCTGCTGGAAGTTGAAGTAAGACACACATTGATCACTTACCTCTAGTTATCAAAGTAGTAGAGAATCAGGCAATGATATGTCAACAGTCAGTGGGTGTAACCCTTGACCATAACAAACCAGACAGGGCTGTTTATTATACTGTTTGCATTTAGACATTTTGATCATTCATACTATATATGCATATTTATATGTGTGTGTGTGTGTGTGTGTGTGTGTGTGTGTGTGTGTGTGTGTGTGTGTGTGTGTGTGTGTGTGTGACTAGGTGTGCTTAAGATGACCAAAGCAGCCAAACATTGATGTCAACAACATCAACCATAAAAGGTCGACAATGCAAATGTTGACAGTCCAATATGCATGCATGAGGAAAATCCTCAATGCATGCAAATGAAATGATTAAAAAATTAAGTTTTTTGCAGAGGGCTTCACCCCCACACCCCTGCTAATTATATTATCTGAGATTGTACATTCCCCAGGGAAATGGTCATATTCCCCAACACAGGAAACTTTGATCTCACATACCTATTGATCATCTGCTTGTTGACCACAGTGTGTCAGCAAAACAGGTGTCCAAATTTGGGTGGAGGGGGTCGACCAAAGTAACTGCTCATAATATCAACAGCAAATATTTAAACACAAAATATCAACACAATCCACCATCCCCAAAACCAATGCTTTTGCAGGGTCAAGCCATCCCACACCCCTCCCATACCCCCTGAGAATTATAAATAACCAACTCTAAGTAAAAAAAATATGGGGAAAGGACATAAACCTTCCTTAGTATAACTTGTTGATATTTTTTGTCTTACCGTAGGTACAGTTTCTTTATCCAGGAAAACTCACTGGGGAACAAAGTGTCAGTCAGAATCAGTCAGAATCATTGAGCCATGGTTCTCTGGACTGATAACATAAAGCATTCCCATTCATATATATATATATATATATATATATATATATATATATATATATATGGTCTAGATCAAAATTCCGAAGAGGTACAACGCCGAATGTGAAAACATCAAACCCAAAATATCGAATGGTGAAAATAGCAAAGCCCCGGAACATCGACATCTTACCTAGGGCAAGACTTTGGTGGGCCATTCCATGGCTTCGCTATTTCCTCCACTGTGGTGTGAGAGTTACGGACCTTAGGGTTAGGGTGCGGGTTAAGGTAAGTGGATAGTTAGTAATGTATGTATGGTATAGTGTAGGGTTGTGTTTTGTTAACTGCATGTGTGTGTATTAATTAGTTTGTTTGTGTATAGATTTGTAGGGTATGTGTGCGATAGTTACGGACCTTAGGGTTAGGGTGCAGGTTAAGGTAAGTGGATAGTTAGTAATGTACATATGGTTTAGTGTGGGGTTGGGTTTTGTTAAATGCATGTGTGTGGTTTATTTATTTTGGTGTGCTTGTGTTGGGTGCATGTTTCTCGGAACAGAGAATTTTTTCCCTGGGAAAAAATTTGCTATTCTGAGCATTCGATGTTTTCAATATTCGAAATTCCAAGTTCGAACATATGGTGTTCGACATTTTGGAATTTTGAATATATGATATAGACCCTATATATATATATATATATATATATATATATATATATATATATATATTTATATATATATATATATATATATATATATATATATATATATATGTATGTATATATATATATATATATATATATATATATATATATATAAATACATATGCACACACACACATATATTTTATATATATATATATATATATATATATATATATATATATATATATATACACACACACACACACACACACACACACACACACACACACACACACACACACACACACACACTCACATACATATATATAGATATATATATATATGTACAGATAGATAGATATAGATATATATAGATCTGTATAACAAAAACATGAAGCAGCTTTATAATAACTACCATTAATTGATTAATTTTTTCCTTTTTAATGGACTAATTTTGTATCTTATCATGTCTAAAAGAACAAAACTGAAAAAAAATCTTTTTTTTAGTCTAAAGGAATCCTGGAAAAGAATGGAAGCAATAATTCTTAAAAAATGCTGTTTATAGCAGATATACTTTTCTTTCAGATTTATAGCATGAAGCTGGTCCATAGCCTAGAATATGTTATATATAGTAACAAAGTACTGGTGGATCTTGCCATAATGGTGATTAAATTATGTAAATAAAGGTTGTCACTTTAAGAAAATGATGTAGTCAGCATAGCTGCATGGTTGTATTAGCTAGTAAGCTCAGCCAATTAATCACACCTGGCTTGTGGTGTATAAAAGAATGGGATCTAACACCTCAAATTCGAGAAATTGGCCTCGTATAAGGGATTATTTGCCTGGTATAAGGATTCTGGGTAGTGTACCCGCAGTAAAGAAGGATTGTTTCTCTAGTGTTGCTGGAGAAACAAGGACTTCTTCCTGAAAGGGAATCCAGTGGACTCTGAGGAGACAAGATTTTGGCTGACAATGCTTGTATGCTATGGATATAATTCTTGTCTTTTGCTAAAACAGAAGGGAATTGCTTTTCTTTTAATTAAGAATGACTGGTAGTCCTTATTTTATATGAACTTTAAGGACTTTGACACAAAATGTACTGTGCAACATAAGTAGTGCGTATGATTTACTTACTAATTAATTACAGAAAGTTTGTTTGGTGCAAAAAAGCAATTATCAAGGCTTCATTATGTACTACTGTCTTTACGGTTTGGTTCTATACATTTTAATGAACTCTGGACTTCAGTGCATTCAATAGGCATCACACTGCTGGGGAATGCAGTCTTTTCTGATGCAAGATATGCCAAAAGTCCTGATTTCTTTTTCCTCTTTACTGCCTACATGACTTATACTATTTGAGCTAATTTATCCCACCTAGAGATAGAAACATTCCTGTAGTTACTAACAACAGTAACACACCCCTCAACTGTACAGATTTTTGCAGAATATCCAGATTTTTGCCTCATATTTTTGGTCTGTTTTTCATAAAATTGTGCTCTTCTGGCAAACCACTGGCAAATCACTGAGGACTGAAGTCAGAAAATAATGGCACACATTTGAGTTTCAGACTTCATATCCTTCAGAAAATTCATGCTAATACATAATCTGTTATTCTATCTACTTTCTAAATTTGTAAGGGCAATATTTTAAAAGTGCCCCTATTTTTAGGCCTTTGTCCCACCATTATTTGTGGCTTTGTCTAGATTTCCTGTTCTAACAGGTGGAGAGGTATGAACAGTAATTAGCCTGTGATGTGAGCCATATTGGGTGAAGTAAACGTGCATTTTCTCGGATTGTGAGGGTGTGAGCCAAAATGACAACAACAGATCAGTTGTTACAAGCCATTGCCTCTACAGCTGATAGGAGGTTTCCATTGTCAAAGCATTTACACCCTAAAACATGGTTCTCTGAATGAAAAAAAAAAACAATGACTGTGAAGGATGACCTTAAAGCTTACCTAGTGACATTTGCGCAGTAAGGCATCCAGGATACGTAGGGTAAGAGTAGATATGACTGGGCAAAGACTATTTCATCTTACTGAGAAGCCACTGAAAGCCTTCAAGGCTATGGAAGGGACTGACTATAAGGACTATGGCAATTAAGTTGTGTGTATATATATATATATATATATATATATATATATACACACACACACACACACACACACACACACATATATAGGTTCTCATCACAGAAAACAAATGCTGACTAAATAACAGGATCCGTATGGAATACCATTTCATACATTAGAAAAAAAAAAACTTTTTAATGTTCCCTAATAAATCTCAGTTAAGTGAGCTGAAATGTATAGTTAAACTGTGGTTAGCTCTTGAGGGTCAATGCCTAAAAGCAAAGTAACAGAAATTAGAGATACTGATCATTTTAAAAGAGCTTTGCCTACTGTTTTACAAATCTGGGTATTTTCAGTGACCCTGAGGACACTGAAAATGTTGCTGTTTTACTAATAAAGATTATTCAGCAATGAAACAATGTTCAAAGTTGAACAGTCTTCACCTGTGGTAAAGCTTGTATGAAATTCTAATAATAAATTGATGATCTCTACTGCTGATCTACTCTGTTTTAACACTGCAACACCTATGAAAACCGCAAACAGTGATAACCTGCTACTAATGATGTTACACCTAACGAATATAATGAATTCTCATTAAGGATAGTAAAGTTTACCTTTTGCTACTGCATTACAGCCAAGTTAATTAAACCAAATGTCTCAGTAGATGGCAGGGCACTGCAGAGATTACTAGGTTTAGACACTATGGCCACACTTAGTCAAGCTTATACAATGTCAGCATGTTTGTGAAAAGAAAATTCATACAAAACATGAAAAAATACAAACAGCAGAAGTTGTTTGGATACAGAGAACCTAGAATAATAATAATAGAGAGGCTGCGAAGTAACTGAAGAAAAGGTAGATGCATGTCCAGTGGCAGAGCTACCTGTCAGAACAGTGCCATCTAAACAAAGCAAGTTTAGCTTGTAATGTCTTGCCCTAAAGGCATTACAAAGCAGGGAACATAGCTAACCAGAGGAACTGAAGGGAAGGAGTACCCCATAGAAAGGGTACATGATTAGGAAGTCTAGAAAATGCACAGCCTGAGCTGTCAAGCTGCAGTAAAAGCCCCCAGAATGGAAAATTCTAAACCGTAGTTGAATGTTGAGACAAAAAAATTTAATAAAAAGAAAGACTTCATTACGGAAGTAAGCTAGGAAGAGGTATAACTGGGTCAGGCTAGGCTTCTAAATCCATTTCTGTCATTGTCAAACAGAAAACTCAAGTAAAGAAGGACTCTAGAAAACAGATATCTGTAAACAAGGAAAAATGAAAACAAATTTGATTCAAAGATACCATCTGCGGAGGGAAAGTAGCCTAGAGAAAGCAAAGAAAGTTTGTGGGGTAGTGCTCAGTCACATTGAGACAGAGGGAGAGCAGCCCAAAGAAGTAAAAAAGGAAAGAAACATGAGAGGGTAGTCTGTAGTCTGTGCTGAGAGACAAAATATCCTTAATCAAAGCCATGATGATAATCCTGTTTAAAGTACAAGAACCATAAAGATAACAAATGTTTTTTGTATCAGATTTACAAAGAAAAAGAACATGAAAAAGAAAAGTGGAGATATCACTTGATACTAACGAATTTTGGTGTGAGCTGTCTTTCTCAGGAGAAGAGTTAGGCACAGAGACTCCAGTGTCTATAGTAATAGAAGAAGAGACAGTAGTTTCTATTTCAACAGCCTGACTCTGAAGAATTTCAAAACAGTAGAACAACCTTCATGTAACCCAAATAAACTTGAAAAAAGTCAGAGTAAGAAGATGGCACTTTAAGCAGGTTAAAGGAAAACATAGCTAAAGTTGTGAGAGAAGCTTTCTTATACTTTGAATTACAAACTCATTTTTGAATAGCTTTATTAATAATTTTTGAATAAAGACAGTGTGGCCGTAATGCATCCACTACCGGTGTCTAAACCTTTTACCTACATCTGCTTAGTTACATTTGTTTACTGGGAAATTCCAACTGGACACAGGTCCTTTTTCAGTGGAGGCCCGGGGAGAAAAGCTCCGCAAGTTAATAAAATCATATAATGGAAAATGTTACAATAGTAGTTGAATTACAGTGAAAACCCTGACATGCAGAGTACAAAAAACAATAGTAGGATACAGAACATACAATGGGTAATGAATATTAGACTGATATTAAGTTGAGTTGATAAAATGGTGATACCTAACACTGTACTAAGAGGCTGGGAGTTTTGTTAGTCAGAGTTGGAGCAAGGGCAGAGCCAGTATTTAATGTGGAGTGGATATTCATTCTCTAGTAGCATGTATGGAAAGATGTCAGAGCTCACTCTGTGTGAAAATTGTTTTTCTCAAAGGGACACTGGTTATTTGAGCTGCTGATGCCAGAGGTTTTGGAATGTGTCTAGAGAGAATGGGAGTCCAAAGTGCAAAAACAATTAACGGGAGATGTGTCCCTTAAAAACAAAAAGAATACTACATTTACCACATGATGGTTACTGGGTGGAATAAATATGTGAACAGACTTTAATCAACCTTGTTCAGGTGAAAGGCAGTAAAACTCCCTCACAGCTATGCAATAATACTAACAAGAATTCTGCAACTGTTTTTGCCATGAACAAGTAGATACAATACTCAAATATTAAATTATGAAAGCCAGATACATAACAACAGAAGGCAAATGAGAATCTCCCATGTTTAAATAAGTCTTGATTTTATAAAAGAGTTTTGTAGTGCTCCCACCATAAAAAAACTACCTCATCCAGCACATGGTAAATTGATCTGTTTTATGCTTAGTAGCAAAACAGAAAGGAAAGCAATACATTTAATAATCACTGTGATGATAGAAGGTACTGCCAGCCATGCCAGAAGTAGGGCAGTGGATATATACCTTGTGCTGGCACAGCTAGCTGGAATTTTGTAAATAATTATATGTCATTTGTATAGCATGATTTGTACAGATGCTTGTGCTGAAAATGTATTTGTGAGGTTTGCTTATATTAAATATGTAACAGTGCACCCTGCTGAAAGGAAAATAAATGTACATGTATTATTGTAACTGTTTAAATGTATACATTGTAAAAGCATATACTCGAAGACAAGAGGTTAATCCATCTGACTTTGAAATAATATTCTTGAAATTAAATTACTTTATGGGTTAAGCCATAAAGATGTTACCCACAGTTTTTAGTGGAGCCAGAGATGCAATGTCTGTGCTAGACAACAGGTTGCAGCTCATGTAGGAAGAGTGGAATGGTTTTATGGTTTTATGACTTCCAGCAGCTGCTGGTAACCTTAGTAATGAAGTTAGCCTTTATCCATGTTTAAGGGGGCATCTAGAAATGGACATGACTAAAATAAGGCTCCTAGCAAGGTTTTACAGGCCAGAAATAATGAAAGAAATTTAGAACTTCTGCAATGTATGTCCTGAATGCTAGAATAAAGGGTCCCACCTGGCATAAAAAACATTGAGAACTCATGCCTACTTTTGAAGTTCTGTTGAAATAAACAGAAACTCAATAAAATCCAGCATTTTCTTTCTTTTTTTTGGGGGGGGGGGCTATGCCAGAATGTATCCTGAAGCCAATATTATTATTTCCAGATTAGAGATACCCAAAGACATAATCACTCTCTAGGGGACTTCATTTATGTTAAAAATAATTCACCAACTGTGCAAATGTTTTAAAGTTAAGCATTTAAATACATTATACTATGTATGCCCCAACAGATCAGTTAGTGAAACATTTTAACCAAAAGTTGAAATCTATGCTAAGAACACTTATTGAAGTAAGAACACTTATTGAAGAAGAAGGTAAAAATTGGGATTAGTTACTTCCATACTGTCTGTTGCCATTAAAGAGGTACCACAGGCTTCTACAGGGTTTAGTCCTTTTGAATTATGATATGGTAGACATCATTGTGGACTGCTAGATCCATCCATCCATCCATCCACAACTCATTTTTCCCAGTTTTGCACATGGGGTCAAGGTGCCAGTTCAACAGTGACAATCATCTAGAGCCAAGAATTACAGCCCTGACACGGTAGCTGCTCCACACTACACAATCATATGCATACTGACACCTATGGCCAATTTAGAGTAGACTGCTAGATGTTGAGAAAGAAACTTGGAAGGAAGAGAAAATCCCATTTAGAAAAAGTCATAGAACACTATACCAGTTTACATGATAGGCAGAAAAAAAGTAGTAATGCCTATTATAAGGGAATAAATAGATGAGGCAATTAGAAGTCTATAATACAAATAAAAGGACCAGGGAATTCACAACTGGAGACCAAATGTTAATTCTGGTTCTCATCACAGAAAACAAATGCTGACTAAATAACAGGATCCGTATGGAATTCCATTTCATACATTAGAAAAAAAAAACAGCAAGGTATACAAAGCTAAACAAACTGAAACAAGAAAATTAGAACAGAAACCATAGAAAAAACACAATCCTTTTTAGTTTGCTTAATGACTTGAAACTAATAGGTATGGTGAAAAAAGAACATTGGAATATATTCCTGCAGTTAAGATAGACAACACATTATGTAAATCTCAGAAACAAGAGATAAAAGATTTTCTGTTAAAAAAATGAAATAAATGTTTTCAGAGCTACATGGCAAAGCAGACCTCATCAAGCACCATTCTGAGACTATTGCAGGAAAAGGCTAACTTAAAACCAGAAATTAATCTAGGTTATATGGCACTCTGTACAGCTGTTTATCTGGCACCCCCAATTCAAAGTTGATGACTCCCCCCAAAAAATGAAACTCTTTTGCTCTGAAACTGTAGCAAAGCACTTGCTTCAAATTTAAAATATCTCATATAAACTAATCATTGCAAATACTGTATCAGCTTTCCTTTCTAATAGCTGGTACCATACTACCGCACTATCGGTATCTGATGATCACGCCCTTAACACCTTGTACCAGGGAAGCTGCCCTAGCTATGCCTCTGCATTTTAAATTCTCTAGAGATAATGCAGCCCCTTATTGCCTGCACCCAGGGTGGACCACTCGTTTCTGCCCCCTTCTTTTATATGCTATTACATAATATCTTACAAAACACCAAACTCATTTAGAAATGGTGTGCAAGATGGGGTACAGAAGATGTTTAAGATGGGCATGAAGAAGAGACAAAAAAAATAGCAAATGGATCAGCTCCATAACATTATTCCCATGGAGCAATCAGGTTATGTAATAGTTTTAGGAAGACAACCAGCATGTCAAAGGGTTGACAAACATACTGAAATGTTGGGGGAAGGCAAGATTCTTGACCTCATTAAATCTAACAAAGGGATGATGGCAAATCTCTCTAACAGTTAATGTCAAAGAGAAAAAAACAGCCTTTTTAAAACCATCAGCCTCATTCCTGTATACTCTCCTTCCTTTTCATCTGGATGCTATCCCAACAACCTTTCAAAGACTTATGGACAAGATCCTAAGACCACATGTCATATATGCTGATGCTTCCCCACATAATGTGATAATACATTCAGAAGACTGGGATTCTGATTCAGCTAAGTTCCAGGCACTATAAGCCTCTTAGAAATAGCCCAGATTAAATGCAAATGTCTCTAAAATTAAATTAGGTATGACAGGGTAAGTATTTTGGATGTGTTATTGGAGGAGATCAATTGTTAGGCCTCAAAAGGAAAAAAAATGAAGCTGTTAAAAACTGTCTCATTTCTTGCACTGACTCAAATAAAAGCATTCTTGGGTTTAGTCAAGTACTCAGAAGCTTAGCAAGGGTGGCATGAAAGGGCAAACATTAAGGGATGAGGTCAGCTGATACCAATCACTCTTTAATACTAGAATAATGTATTTCATTACTGAAACTAAGTGGAAATCCCTTAAGATTCCAAGAACAGGTTAAGTTATTTCTTACACTTATTTCACTGAACTGCACTTCTGAAATGCTTATAAATGTGCTATACAGTTGATCTACTACATTTTGCACTGTTATAAAGCTTTTTTTATTGTTTCACTGCATTTATGTACTGTTTTATACTGTTTAACTGTATTTTTCATTGCTAGATACTGTTTCATTACTCTAATTGCATGTTTGCGCTAAATCCTTATCCATAGAGTTCTATCTTGCTGAGTTTTATTTGTTCAATAAATCTTGTTTTTTACCTGAGGAAAAGCGAGTGGATTTGTGGAATGAGGCTTTGATTTTGTGGTTTTTGAAGACAGCCTTCATTGATACTGAACTATACTACCTTTGTGGAAGTTGACTTTTTTGTTTTTTATTGGTTCCTAGTCTTACTTGGTGGTACTGGTTCGGTCTCGAGGAGTCTTCACATTTGTGAGGTTTGGAACTAGATCTTTAGCACTCATTTCCACTCCGATATATTTCACTTATATTTATTCTCCTATACAACATGGAAAGCAGTAGTTTGTTGAGTGAACTAATCAGAATTATCCAAAGTCACTCACAAACGTCTAATTCCCCCGAAGAGGTGGGGAATGATATCCCCTGCGCACAGAGTAGTCCGAAGACCAACAGCGTAACTGAAGTGACGTCAGATGCCAGAACTGAAGGCAGTGCAGTTAGAGCGAGTATATCCACCAGAGAAGAGCGCTCATGCACTTATGGATCTAACAATCGAAGAAACAACAAGGATCAACACTTTGGGACTAGCGGTTCTGAGTACCTCTCCAAATACAACAACATTGATTTCAATAATTGGCTTAATAAATTGTTTTCAGATTCCAGCAGATGACGAGAGAACAGTCGGGGTGACAATATGGACTATAAAGAGAAATGTAAATCGCTGAAACTACTTCTTACCAGGTACAAAAATTTATCTGTTGAAAACTGGTACTTTAACAAGTGCCTGCAGGACAAAATTGTACCGAAGGGACTGAGAATAAATAGATTTCCCAATAATGTTACTGGGAATATTGACAATGTATTTTTCAAAAATATTTGTGACATTTTTAATGAGTGTGGACTAGCAGTTTTAAAAGTATTAATCAAACACAACGAACAGAGAATGGAGTTAGACAAACTAGAGATTGACCATTTATACAAAGAAATACATGATGATTTATTGTATTCAGTTCAGGAATATCGCAATGTATACCATAGAACCTTACATGATGTTGACAATACTGTTACACGTAGCTACAACAGGAAGTTATCAAAACTAGAAAGAGACATCAATGAATATAAATGTGGTATAGCCTATAGTGCTGAAAACAAGAATGCTAATAGATTTTATCATAATGAAAACCCTATATCATCTCATATACACCAAAATAATAGAAGAAATGGAAGGGTGAATTATAGAAGGCAAGATGTGGATTTTGCACCAGATATACATGAGTATATTGAACCTATTGATGTTTTGGGGGACAGCAGTGAAAGGCTCCCTTTAGAGGGGGAAGGACCGAGGCGGTCCGAGAGGTTGAGAAATCGTGTCCAACAACCCTCATATGCACCGATTACCAACAACAGCAACTGCAACCAACATATGAGGAGACCCTACAGGTAGAGCAGTCCCTCGTCAACCCTTCCAATACAGGTTCTCTGATAGAGACAGACAACCTATTAACTATACACTCTAGGAACGATTTTTATATCTTCAATTATACAGACATAAATATAAATGAGGTGTATTTTAAACTTTTTACAAAAAGTTTTACTTTTATGCCTAGTAAGAAGCCTAATATTGAAAACATTTTACTGGATGTTAAGATTTTTACAAGGAAATTGA
Organism: Protopterus annectens; assembly: GCF_019279795.1. NCBI lineage: Eukaryota > Metazoa > Chordata > Ceratodontiformes > Protopteridae > Protopterus > Protopterus annectens. The sequence goes on from NC_056743.1 coordinate 688,746,707, forward strand.
ACTTTTTACATATTTTTAAAGAGAAAGGAGACCCATACGACCAAGAAAAAGTGGTGTTGACTAGGCGAAGTACATACAACCCTCCCCTTCATCATAACATTTACAATTTTGAAAATATCCTAACTAGAAGGATTAGGAGTGAATACCATGATAATAAGAATAGAGATGGAAGTAATTTAACCGATGATGAGTACAAGCTTTTAAACTAATTAAGACGAAATGAAATGATCCGGGTGATGAAACCAGACAAAGGTGGGGGGATTGTGCTGATGGACAAATGGGATTACACTAACAGAATGCTTAAAACTTTAAACAATGTTAGCAGTTATACAATAGCTTCTAAGAATGAAATCAACATATCCTATCAAAAAATAGATCTTATTATAGAAGATAATTTACTACAGGGGCTTATTGATTTAGATTTGTATAACTTCCTAAAAGTAAGTAAACCTGTCATCCCTGCTATTTTTGGTATACCAAAAACTCACAAATGTATCACAAACCCCCCTATGAGACCCATTGTCTCATCAAAAGGATCCAAAACTCAACCTTTGGCTATTTATATTGACATGAAACTCAAAAAATATCAAAGTAATTATCCACATATACTAATAGACTCCTGGGACTTTTTACAGAAAATTAATAAAGTGTTATATAGTGATGATGTCAAGTTTATCACAATAGATGTCAAAGACCTGTTTTCGGTTATACCCCATGCAACAGGTATGGAATGGTTTGAAAATATGTTAGTTGAGATGAATTTATTGACACCAGATGAATTTAAATTGGTACTAGAATTTATGGAACTGGTGCTAAAAAATAACTATTTATTTTTTCAAGGGGAAATTTACCACCAAAAAGAAGGGGTTGCGATGGGGGCAGCTTGTGCCCCCATCTATGCCAATATTATCATGTTGTATTGGGAAAGACATTATGTATTTAAATCTGAGTTTTTTAACTGGATTAAAAGTTACTACAGATTTTTAGATGACATCCTTATTCTTTGGGAAGGTCCTGAGGAAAAAATAAAGGATTTTATTAAGTATATTAACAATAGTACTAATTTTTTAAAGTTTACACACCAAAGTGACTCACTAAAGATACATTTTTTAGATGTTAGGTTACAAAAGAACTATGAAGCAAAAAGTTACAAATCTACTATTTACAGGAAAGAATATCACTCCAATGCATATTTACATTTTGATAGTGACCACCCAACCCATCTAAAAAGAAATATTGTAAAGGGACAGATGATTAGGACAGCTAGAATGACATCTGACAAAGACGATTTCCTTTGTGAAGTCGACACGATACAAAATATGTTTCAAACAAGAGGCTACCCTTTCGAGTTAACACAACCCATTAAAGAATATGTGATAGATGGGGTACAACCTACACACCCTTATTAAATAATGTTGATACTAACAATACAAGCAATATACAAGATGTGGTGAATTACGGTAATGAAGTTCACCAACAGATGAACAGTAAACATGCGTTGCCTTATATGACCCTCACCTACTACAATGGTATAGGATGGCTCAAGAAATGCATCAACGAGACTTGGGAAATATTTAAAGTTATGCCTACCCGAACTATGGTTTTTCAAAATAAGTTGACCTATAGTTTTAGGAGGAATAACAATTTGAAGAATATTTTGGAGAGCAGAAAGGACAATAACGAGAGTGGAACTGTTTCCAAGAGAAAGGGTACTTTTAGATGTGGGAGATGCCCACAATGCCCATTTATAGCAGGTGAAAAAGAACTTGTAATCCCCACATTAAGAACAACATTGAGGTCTAACAAGTATAGCAGTTGTTATACAAAAGGGGTGGTTTACCTAGCCTATTGTAAATTCTGCTGGGCATACTATATTGGCAAAACAGAGCGACATCTAAGGAAAAGAATATATGAACACATGAGGGATATTAATCGAAAGAATGACAACAATGCACTTTTTAGACACTCACAAATATGTCATGAAGCTAACTTCAAGTTCTGGGTCCTCGAAGAAGTGACACATTTAGAGAGAGGTGGTGATTGGGAGACGAAACTAGCATATAGAGAGATGATATGGCAACTTAAACTTGATGCCTGTAGTGGCAAGGGTTTTAACGATCATATTTCAATTATACCAGCTTTAAAAATTTCATCAGAAGACCCTAAGAGACATAAATCTTAAAAAACACACAAACATAAAATAATATTGCATAGAACGTAGAAAATCAATATCTAATACTAATTACTGATATCTATGTACTCTAGTGATTTGTATTTTTAGTACAAATTATAGAACATCAGTTATAAATTATAAATTATCAATTTTATACAAAATTTTATATATTTTATATGCTCAACGTCCAAATGTCTGTATTTTTGCATTTTTTGTATTTTGTTATAGTATTGGTATTTATATTCAACTCAACATTTTATTTTTTTAGAAATGGTTGGTGTATCACGTGTAATATAAACATAACAGATTTATTAAATTCATATATTAAACCCATACATTTATAGATAATTTTATAGAAAAGTTATATATTTATATTTATTTATTTCTGGATATATATATATATTTCTATACAAAAACTAAGTATTTTTATATGTGAATATATATATATATATATATATATATATATATATATATATACGGTGTATTGATATTCTCTGACTGCAGCTGCATTCCGCTAATCATGGAACTATTATATAATTGTTTAATTGTTTAACAATTACTCCCTAACGGATGTATAAAAGGAATGGGAGAGGTGCTTCTGATTGATTCTGAAGAGGTCTCCAGTGTTGGAGATGAAAGCGCTAAATCCTTATCCATAGAGTTCTATCTTGCTGAGTTTTATTTGTTCAATAAATCTTGTTTTTTACCTGTGGAAAAGCGAGTGGATTTGTGGAATGAGGCTTTGATTTTGTGGTTTTTGAAGACAGCCTTCATTGATACCAAACTATACTACCTTTGTGGTATTTTGGATGTGTTATTGGAGGAGATCAATTGTTAGGCCTCAAAAGGAAAAAAAATGAAGCTGTTAAAAACTGTCTCATTTCTTGCACTGACTCAAATAAAAGCATTCTTGGGTTTAGTCAAGTACTCAGAAGCTTAGCAAGGGTGGCACGAAAGGGCAAACGTTAAGGGATGAGGTCAGCTGATACCAATCACTCTTTAATACTAGAATAATGTATTTCATTACTGAAACTAAGTGGAAATCCCTTAAGATTCCAAGAACAGGTTAAGTTATTTCTTACACTTATTTCACTGAACTGCACTTCTGAAATGCTTATAAATGTGCTATACAGTTGATCTACTACATTTTGCACTGTTATAAAGCTTTTTTTATTGTTTCACTGCATTTATGTACTGTTTTATACTGTTAACTGTATTTTTCATTGCTAGATACTGTTTCATTACTCTAATTGCATGTTTACTGAATTACTTAACTGTAAACTGCTTTTTCATACTGAGAGTTGTATTTTCTGTTTGTGAGTGCTCTATCCGAGCTTTTCTGTGCATTTTTGATTTTTTGAGGTTTCTGTGTTCTACAGCTAGGAACTGTAATAGTGTGTATTACTATAATTGTCTGTTTACAGTTAAAAGCATTTTCTAGAGTCTGCTTGCTCCTTGATCTGTTTAAAACATTCATTTAGTGGCTACAGCTAGGAAATATAATAGTGTGCATTACTATAATTGCATTTTTATTTAATTACTAAATTGTAAACTGCTTTTTCATACCGAGACTTGTATTTTCTCTTTGTGGGTGTTCTTTCTATGCTTTTAAAGTGAGGTTTCTGTGTTCTGCTCAGGTGGCATAATCTTGATAGAGGCCTGTTGTCTAGGCTGGTAGTTTTGTTTGAGTTTCCTGTGTTTCTGGTAGCCATTTTCTGCTGATTGTCTTCATTATTATTGTGAGTAACAAGGCCTCCTGACGTTCTGTAGTACGAGTGATTGGGTAATAAAAGGGGCTCAGTAGTAATTTGATCTTCTAACTCTTCCATTCTTACTGGTATATAAACTCTGTGTCTTGAAAAAGTTGTGCTTGTATTGCTCAGGCTGTGGAATGTATTTCATTAATGAAACTAAATGGAAATTCCTTAAGATTCCAAGAAAAGGATAAGTTATTTCTTACACTTATTTCACTGAACTGCAATTCTGAAATGCTTATAATTGTGCTATACAGTTGATCTACTACATTTTGCACTGTTATAAAGCTTTTTTATTGTTTCACTGCATTTATGTACTGTTTTATACTGTTTTAACTGTATTTTTCATTGCTAGATACTGTTTCATTACTCTAATTGCATGTTCACTGAATTACTTAACCGTAAATTGCTTTTTCATACTGAGAGTTATATTTTCTGTTTGTGAGTGCTCTATCCGAGCTTTTCTGTGCATTTTTGATTTTTTGAGGTTTCTGTGTTCTACAGCTAGGAACTGTAATAGTATGTATTACTATAATTGTCTGTTTACAGTTAAAAGCATTCTCTATAGTCTGCTTGCTCCTTAATCTGTTTAAAACTTTCATTTAGTGGCTACAGCTAGGAAATTAATAGTGTGCATTATTATAATTGCATTGTTATTTAATTATTAAATTGTAAACTGCTTTTTTATACTGAGACTTGTATTTTCTCTTTGTGGATGTTTTTTCTATGCTTTTAAAGTGAGGTTTCTGTGTTCTGCTCAGGTGGCATAATCTTGATAGAGGCTTGTTGTCTAGGCTGGTAGTTTTGTTATAGTTTCCTGTGTTTCTGGAAGCCATTTTCTGCTGATTGTCTTCATTATTATTAAGAGTAACAAGGTCTCCTGACCTTCTGTAGTATAAGTGATTGTGTAATAGCAGGGGCTGAGTAGTAATTTGATCTTCTAACTCTTCCATCCTTACTGGTATATAAACCCTGTGTCTTGAAAAGGTTGTGCTTGTATTGCTCATGCTGTGGATTGTATTTCATTACTGAAACTAAGTGGAAATTCTTTAAGATTCCAAGAGCAGGATAAGTTATTTCTTACACTTATTTCACCGAACTGCACTTCTGAAATGCTTATAATTGTGCTATACAGCTGATCTACTACATTTTTCACTGTTACAAAGCTTTTTTTTATTGTTTCACTGCATTTATGTACTGTTTTATACTGTTTTAACTGTATTTTTCATTGCTAGATACTGCTTCATTACTCTAATTGCATGTTTGCTGAATTGCTTAACTCTAAACTGCTTTTTCATACTGAGAGTTGTATTTTCTGTTTGAGTGCTCTATCCCAGCTTTTCTATGCATTTTTGATTTTTTGAGGTTTCTGTGTAATACAGCTAGTAACTGTAATAGTGTGCATTAACATAATTGTCTGTTTACAGTTAAAAGCATTTTCTAGAGTCTGCTTGCTCCTTGATCTGTTTAAAACTTTCATTTAGTGACTACAGCTAGGAACTGTAATTTTCCCACCCAACCTCCCTAGTGTTGTGGTGTTCTTATACTTGGTGGCTTTGCAGTTGCCCACCCATACTGTATATTAGATCTGTGACACTCCTCCCAGTCTAGTGTCATTAGTTCATTCAATCTAATAGAGAACATTTGTGAAGGCCAACCCACTCAGATTCTTAATGTTGAATTAACTTCTGTTCTAGCTTTCTCCATTTCCACTTTTACTGAAAAAAAAATTCTGAGCTTGCTTCCCCCTTTCCTGTGGCAGGTCTTATCCAGATATGGATTTGCTGTGTCCAGGACTGTTTGTGAGCTCCTGAGCCCCCCCTCACTTAACTACGGTTAAACTATTCCTGGCGCCATAAAGTCTGCTCATCAAATTTTCCCTTGCAACTAGCCAGCTTTTTAGTTTTAGCACTCAAATCTGTTTCTTTGAGCTCAGCACTTGTTCAGAACTCATTGTAAGTACTAAATAAGTTACAAATTGCTACAGCACTCAACTTTCCTCACTTGTCTAGAGAAAAAAGTTTTTAGTACTTAATAAATAAGCACCTATTCGGGCATGTCTAAAGGTCAGCTCCCGGTGTTTTCTCCTGTCTACCTGAAGAATCTGGGCATTTTGAGACAATGCAGCAATAGCCTCATGTACACAGACAACCCTTTCCTCCTACCACCCAACACTATGACCTGTGAGAGATGCACTTATATAGCCAAACTGGAAGCAGAGCTCTCTTCACCCAAGAATGGACTAGACAGTCAAGAGGAGAAGGTAAACACTTGCACCACACCACACTCATCACATAGTCCCTCAAAACCTACAGCACCAAAACACACACACTGAAGCACAAAACACACACTTACATTCGCGGGGGCTCTCAGTAAAAATCTGCCCAAACAACTGAGACCTCCAAAGCAGAAATGCAAGCAACCTCCATCTCCCAACACAACCCAAATGACACATAGCAGACATATTCAGTGTGCCACTCAACTACAGCCCATAAGGCATAATGTACCCAACACTCTAGTCATAGGTGACTCTATAGTCAGGCACACTGATGTTCCACTCACCAGGCTAAACAAGGAAAAAGTTACTGTCAGCTGCCTGACGGGTGCCAGGATCTGCCACATAACACACGCACTCAGGTCACTCCACAACAAGTACAAATATGACTCTGTCATTGTCCATGTTGGTGTGAATAACCTGAGATGTACCTCTCTGGACTACATGAAAAGAGACATGGAGGAGCTCTCCAATCTTGTAGCCCAGGCAGGTATGACCCTAGCCCTGAGTAGCATCCTGCCATCACCCAGAATGACACCACAGTACAAGGACAAAATGATTGACTTTAACAAGTGGTTAAGCTTCTTGGTGTCATTCTAAGGGAATCCAGTATCTGTCTGCCTGGGATGACATGATCGACAGACCACGCTGCTTTGCCAGAGATGGCCTGCACCTGTTGCCCTTGGGATTCCAGATACTGGCAAAGGCTCTTGACACCCCTATAGTGCCTTTTTTAGGCAAGGTTCAAATGACAAATTCACCACCGTTGCAGGTACAAGCAAGCAAAATCTGAGGGTAATGCTACTCAATGCTAGAAGTCTAAACCTCAAAATGCACTCACTCGAGGCACTCCTTAAAATGGAGAACACTGACATCTGCACAGTGACAGAGACCTGGTTCAAAGCTCCAGAGAGCACCCCTGCATTACCAGGCTATAATTCATACCACACTTTTCAGCCACCAAACCCAGACCGAAACACTAAAGGTGGAGGCGTGTCCATATTCATTAAGGATATCCACACCTCCAAGCTAGTTGCTCAGCATAATGCATCCGAGATTATCCAAGTTCAACTAACTCTGGGCAAAACCGCAATCCAGATTGTAGCTTGCTACAGATCCCCCACCATGCCCCAGGATTCCCACTCCTCTTTTCTTGATACACTGGAAAATATTAAGGTACAACCCAACACTCTAATAATGGGTGATTTCAACTACCCTACCATTAACTGGGAAAACTACTCGTGTACCAACTCTTTTGCTCAACGATTTCTGGAAATCATCAATTCCAATGCCTTGGATCAACTTTTCCACACCCCACCAGGAGCAGCAATATCCTAGACCTGGTCATCACCAACATGGGTAACCGGTGTTCCACACCAGAGGTCAGCTCCTTGTTGGTCAGATACGACCACAAGCTAATCACCCTAGACATCCACATCCCTCTCCCACCCCCCATTAGGAAAACAACCGTAAAAAATTTCTCCAAAGCCAACTTCACGCTTCTTAAGACAGAAGTGGCAAACTTCACGACACCCATGCAGATGGACAATAGAGGTGCAACTGCTGAATCCTACACAAATGCACTTTATAAGCACTTACATGAGTGCATGGATCGTGCTACCCTAACAGAACCAAGATGCTATCCTCCAAAAAAAGGAAGCCAATTTGGTGGTCTTCTGCCATAAACAAACTCTACAACAGAAGAAAGAAACTATTGCAAAAAAGAGTAAAATCCCACGATTGGAGGAACTCCCTGATCAGCCTCAGTAAGAAGCTGAGATCACTCATAAAATCCTCCAAAGCTAGTTATGAAAACAAAATCGCCACTGATTCTAAAGACAACCACAAAGCATTCTATAGCTATGTCAAGAATCTCAATGGCAACACTCAGATCTGCTCTGAGTTACAGCACAATGACATAAATATACAGAACCAACTGATATTGCCAACATGCTGGCAGATAGGTTCAGTGCTAACATTACCCCCTCTCACCCCCTAAAGGGCCCATCTTTATACTGGAAGAATGTAAATTTCCTGTAATCACGGCTGCACAGGTAAAAACCTCACTCTCCAAAGCCAAGAACACAGCATCCATGGGACCTGACAACATCCCAGGCTGCCTTCTACATGAATTACAGAATGAACTGGCACCTCACCTAAGTACCATGTTCAATCATAGCCTCACCTCAGGCTTTGTGCCCATTGAGTGGCACACCGCAATGGTTATCCCACTCCACAGAGGGGGGGGCCACAACAGACCCTGGGAACTTCCGCCCCATTAGCCTGACGAGCCTGGTCTGCAAGGCTATGGAACGTATCATCATGGAACTCATAAACAAAGACATTGGAGATCTCCAAACTCTGGACCCCACACAGTTCGAGTTTGTAAAAGGCAGACCATGTCTCCTAAACCTAATAGACTTCTTTGAAGTAGTCACCAAAGCCATAGATGAGGGTAAGGTGGTTCACACAGCCTATCTAGATCTCGCCAAGGCATTCAACACCACCCCCCACTCTGGAATTATAGATAAACTCACTAAACTAGGTATAAATCCCTATGTCACAAGATGGGATACCAACTGGCTTACTGACAGAACCCTGTGAAAGTAGCAGACTCCAAATCAGACTTCAGACCAGTGACAAGTGGAGTACCACAGGGTTCAGTCCTGAGTCCTTTCCTGTTTGGTATCTACTTCTCTGAAGTACAGGCTAACACAGAAGGTCTTTGGCTAACTAAATTCACAGATGACTGTAAACTAGGAGCCATAATCCAAACTTCTAACGATGTGGACATCCTACAAAAGGGCCTCACTGAGACAGATGCCTGGTGTCAAAGCCATGGTCTCAAGCTCAATGCCAGAAAGTGCATTGTCATCCCCTTTGGTAAAAACTCTGTACCCATAAACTACCACATAGACGGTAGTCTACTTAACACCAAAAGTGTGATAAACGACCTTGGGACACAGGTGGACAGTAGTTTCTCCTTTGATAATCACATCGCCACAGTGGTCAGGGAATCCTTCTACATGGCACACCTCATCACAAAAGGTTTCTCATCCAGAAAAAAAAGAGGTCATTGTTCCCCTCTACTCATCACTCATTAGACCCATTATAGAGTACAATGCCCCTTTTGGTATGTACCTCACAAGAAATCTATAACAACTGGAAAGGCCGCAAAAATACCTCACAAAGTGGATTACTGGCCTCAAACAGATGCCTTATGCAGACTGTCTCAAAAAACTCCAGCTTTAATCCGTCACATATCGTCTACTCAGAGGCAATCTCTGCCTAATATACAAAGCAATGTCAAACCCAGAGCTGTTGGACATGCTCCACTTAAAGAAATCCCAATCCCTCCGAGCTATATGCTCTAGGGACCTAAACCTTGTCACCGCAATAAACAGAACATGCTGGAGGGATAGATTCCTGTCCCAGAGACTTCCCATACTCTGGAACAGACTACCTATCTATGTCAAACAGAGCTGCTCATTAGCATGCTTCAAGAAAAATCTTGATGATTGGATGGGTAATAGGAAATTCACCCCGGGGATCACTTCTGTGGTTCTGCTTGACAGGGGCACAGGAAAATAATTTTCTTGGGTGGCGAAAACTAGGGTACCTTTTTGGCTAGGCTTGTATAGGCCCTAGGGCAAATAGCCTAGTACCTACCTATGAACCAATGAACCTATAAAGGGTCCCACCTGGCAAATTAAGCCAATATTGCATTTGCGGTTAAACTTGAGCACTGTGCCACTCCCTGTGTGATCTAAACTGTAGCAACTACTTGCTATATTGTAGCAAAACGTTTGCTATAGCTTACCACATTTCTGTTATTTTTAACCAAAACCTGAGTGCTGTAATACTCTGTATGGAGTATAAGCTGTAGCAACTGCTTGCTATATTGTAGTTTGCTATGGTTAGAAAGTAACAAAATATTTCTTTTTTTTTTCTAGGTAACACCTACATTCCTCAAGTTACAATGAAATTCTGACTGGACCTCATCCGTTATAATGCATATCTATGTTATTTTGTTTTTTTGTGTATTTATTTATTTATTTCCTTTTGATAACCTTGTAAGTAGGCTGGTCCAAAGACCCTTTTCAGCTATGATCTGGGGCATAAGGCAACAGAATATAAAGACATTACCAGTACAATTTTGGTGATATATGCAATGAGTGCATACAGTTTGCATTCGCAGAAGTACAAGAAATATAATGATAAGCATTAAGAAAAAGTATTAAGTGACTGGCAATTGTCTATCTAGGGCTCAGATCCCATCCGTTAGATAAGAAACCAAGAGTTTCATGCTGGAGGGAGTCAATGTAACCTAGTATTGGCTGGTCTTCCAAAAATTATACTTAAATGATATAAATAAAAGCTATCACTTTAAGAAAAGGTGTAGCCATCATAGCTGCATAGTTTCATTAGCCAGTAAGCTTATTAATAACACCTGATTTGTCCTGTATAAAAGGAGGGGTTCAAGCACTTCAGATTCAGAAATGTTGGTCTCTCATTGAAGGAGATAATTTGTCTGGAATATGGAGTCTGTATAGAGTAACTGCAACAGAGAAGGAATGTCTTTGCAGTATTCATAAAAAGATATGGGCATTTTTCTGAAAGAGAATCCAGTGGAGCCTGAAGGGAAGAGACTATTTCTTAGAGCACATGTATATAGTAAATGTACATTCCTGCCTATTGCTGAAGGAAAAGGGGAAATACTATATATGTGTATATCAGTGTGTGTGTGTGTCTGTAGATATATACTTGCGTGAAAAAACAGAAAAATATAATAAAACACCTGGCATTACTGAAGTAAATCTTGGGAGTAAACTGATGAGGTTGTTTTGATGTTGGAATTAGGAAAATAGGTTTGGAGAGGTGTTTATTATTTTATTCAGAAATTCTTCTGTAATGTAATTTATGTTGCAAAACCATGACTGAGCCACACAATTATTTCATTATTGCATGACATAGGTAACACCTATAACACACCTACTTGAAATATTCTCATTATATAAGTAAAGGAATATTTTTATCATTTAAGAAATGGCAACACTGCAGCCTGGGGATGTACTGGGAAATGGGGGTTAGATAAGTAAGGAACTAAATGCAGTTATTGACAGTACGCTTTCAGATTTTCTGAAAAATGTACCATGTGGGGGGTTATTTAACACAAAACTTATGAAAATCCCATATACTTCCCTTATAAGTGCACTATACTTCTCTTATAAGTGCACTATGTTATGTCATTGTAATGCACACCCATCCTTTAAGATAGAAACTTGTGTTGTGGGACTACCTTCCTGGATATGCATTGTGATTTTTGATTATTTAGAATAAGGATAAGGGAACAACCAAAAGTGGTGACACAGCACAGCTTCCAAGTTTAGTATAGTTTTGTAGACTTGGATAAGAAAGGGGATGCTGAACAATGGTGAAGGTTGATGTGTTCTTATTCTTTGGATAACTAAGAATGAACTGTCTAAAGGAACTGCCTTTTCATGCTCTGGACAGTTTTGGATAGAAGGTAAAAGTAAATGTATATATTTAAAAAAATGTGAAAAAGAAATGAACAAAAATAAATGTATAAAATGCTATAAGAAATGTGAAAAAATAAACAATAGAAGTCTTTAGAAAAAGGAGGCATTGCATTACTAGTTCATGTGTCTCAGACTGGAAGTCATAATGTGTTTGTGCTGTTTTTTCTTCTGCACTTCATTGATGGCATCCTTGTTATCATGATGTGGGCTAAAGTGCATTCCCTGCTATTCCTGTGGCTACAGTACCACTCTTTTTATCCACTACTGGAAAGGCAATAATGCCATCACTGCTACCCACCTACCCACTAAGTATAATAGTGCCACATAATAGTATGCAGTGTTGTTACTCCTTTCTGGCATATGGCAGTGTCAGTCATGAGGGGCAGATCATATGTTTGACAACTGTGCTCTATCACCATCCTAACCTATGGCAAGAGAAGCAATCTGACCTGCGAGGCAATAGTTGCCATGACTGCATGAATATTGATTCTGTTTTGCCAAATGGAAAAAAACCCACAACTGTCTTGAGTGTCTAAAACCCAGATTCCATTTCTAAAGATGTTTACTCAGGGGCGGCTCGTGCCATCGGACTGCCGGACTGCAGCTCCCTCAGCAAGAAAAGGAAAAAAGAAAAAAGTACTTTTTTATTTTTACTGTCTTTCATCTCTATCAGCCAGCTGCTTTACGCCGACTGATGAGCATGTGCACTGTCGAATTCAGGGTTGCGGCGGTTTTAAAAAACAAAGGTTTTTTTTTTTCTCTTTCTAGTTGGAGCTGCAGTCCGGAGAGCCAATTAAGTCATCAGGGTGATGCCCAGCAGTCTATGCGGTTTGGAACCGCATAGAATTGGAAGGGGTTCGGACTGCCACGTCCGCAGGCAAGTACATGACGTGAATGAGCTAAATGGCTGCTGATTGGTTGTTGCTCTCTTCCTGGGCTTTATCTGCTGGGAAAAGAGTGAGAAGCAAACAGTTGCAGCCAGTTTCGGTTGTGGACTTGTCGCTTGTGTGGTGGATTTTATTTGCTTGCCTTGGTGGCCTAATTTCGTTCGCTGGAATTTCAGTGGCTTATACAAGGTAAGTACCGATTAACATATATTTCAATGCAAAAAAGAGACTAAACAATTTAGCTAGTATACACAAATTTGGGGACTGCATAACCCATCCAGGAGTGGTTTTCCTATTTTCGCTTTAGGAGACAACATTGAAATAATTCAAGGTGAACCAAATGTTTTATTTTTTGGAGAGGTTATTTAATAAAGAAGACTAGGAGGATGAAAATCACAATAAGGATACTTACAAGCTGCGAAAGAGGTGGATGTGCCTTTGTATGTATCATGTGTGTCTGCATGTGTAGGGGTGTTTGGAATATTAAGTAATGAAAGTGGCTGGGATATGGCGACTTGAGTATGAGTATCCATATATGAAAGAAAATCAGAGCACTACATTTAGTGCCTCACAACAGTGGCAACAACTGCGAATTATGTCTCTGGAAAGAATGAAAGGAATATACAATGATTACTGCAAAAATTAAAGAACCAAAGGACAAGGTGTGCTCAGACAAATGGTATGTACAGCTAGCTGCAACAAATTATAAGGCCTCGTGGTACAAAATAAAGATGATTAATTCATTCTGGCATACTCTTAGAAGACAACTGGCACATAAATGTTAATATTTGACTTCATGGATTTTATACAAATGATATAAAACCAGCATTGCAGTATAAAGTAATGAAATCATCTTTTATATGCCAACATTTATTTTACTATTTTCTGACAGTTCATTTTTTTCTGTTATGATATTTTTAGAGAAATAAATAACTCATGCCATGAACTTTAAAACTTTAGGAGTTTTTTGTGCATAAGTATTTTGAAATGTGTGTGTAACCACATTTGTTTTGAGTTTTTTCTTTTTCATTTTTCTGTCATGGTCTTTGATTCTAAACCCAATAGGTCTTGTAATATTTCCATAAAGTAGGCATGCATGTACCCTAGAAGACATACCTCTCACTGGATGTTGCAATAATCCATGGGTAAATATTGTTTACATAATTACTGTTTCTAGAAAATGTTCCTCCTGGTTGAATTCCCAATTATTGAACCTTTTCTAAAAAAATGACAACAATCTTTCAAAACCATCCCAAAACACTAACATTTTAGGGTGATATATAAAACAGCACTAGCAGAAAATTAGTAATATGCAAAATTGAAATCTAAGAGACATGTAGCATTGAAGCTTTAGACTAAAAAGAAAGGTGAACACTAGTCAATCAACAGTTTCTTTTCTAGCTGTTTTCCAAGTAAATATAATTGAAAAAATCATTCTAAAGGCTGTGCTTTTCTAATTGCGCATGTATGATAGTACAGTTACATACATAATGTACATACGTAATGTATTCATGTCCTTTTTTATTACTTTTGCCAGTAAAAAAAAAAAAGTAGTGTCATTACTGGGATTTTTATAAAGGGCAGTAGGGGCCACTTTGGGGCAGTGATAGAGACTTTACACTTTATAAACACAACATAACACTCATGTTAAAAAGATGATAAATAGAAACTGAATCATTTTGAGACTAAAAGGTATATAAAAAGAGCAATATTACACTTCTAAGGGGAACCTTTAGCAGTGATGTGCTTTTTGTAGCCAAGTTATTTAAATAAGAAGATGAAATAAGGCTGAATTGTTTCTGGCATGCAGAGGTCTTGAGAAGATGTTTTATAGCCTTAGTATTCAGAAGCGTGTAAAGGAGCATTACTAGTCAATCATTTTATTGATGCAGCATAGACAATTTATTTCTCAAGGGCAACAGGCACTTTGTTTGTAGATGAAACAATGACATATAAAGATGTTTGCTAGCAGCAACCTCTTCATTAGTTACAGATTTCTTTAATGTGGAATTATTTAGATGACTTTAACTTCAGAGATTGTGCATATTTACTGATACTGGTGGACTGTAGAAGTTTGAGAGTAGACTTTTATGATGGAAATCTTCTGAATTGGGCAGTTTTCTCTTTACTGGTGCATGCATTTTGTTTCATTGTTTACTGGAAAAATGTTCAAAACAATACATTTAAAATGCCCTCTAACAACTGTACTGTATTGTACAAGGAATATAATTTAGTGCAAACAGGAAGGTGCATCAAAAAGCAGGTGTATGTTTCATGTTCAAGGGGCCTATGATTTGAAAACAGCCTAAAGTTAATCTTTATCTGCCACTGGCAAAATGCATTTTCTTTGAATGTGGGTTTCAGTGCTGTTTCAATGAATGTGAGTTTCAAGGGCAGAGAAGTTGTAATGCTAAGTCTATTTTCATTGTGAGACTGCATTGCTTTGTTTAGCATATATCTATTAGTGTTTATGCTGTAAAATGCAAAATAAAACTTTCAAATTAAATCCAAATCATCACAGAAGTAAAGCAGTATGCACATTACAGTGTTTATGGTAAATGGGGTTAAATAACCAAGGAATGGGACATTGGAATGGCTGCAGGGGGGAGGCTATATTCAACCATGATTTTGCGAGGGGGAAGGGCAGCAAACTCAAAGACAGCCCTGGCTGGACTATACCTCTCAACTGTCCAGATTTTTGCAGAATGAATAGATTTTTGCTTCTTATTTTTGGTTTGTTCCTCATAAAATTTGTGGTTTTCTGATGAATCATTTAGGAATGAAGTCACTAAATAATGACAGACATTGAGTTTCAGACGTCATAACCTTCAAAAGAATGCATGCTAAAGCAATACCTGTTATTCTGTCAACTGTCTTAAGTTTATACAATAGCAATTTTTTAGTACTGATTGTATGTTCCCCCAATATATTTGGCCTTGTCCAGATTTCCTGCATTAAGAGGTTGAGAGGTACATGCAAATAAATTGCGTTATAGAATTAGGAATATCCAAACCTCTCAACTGTCCCCAATTTTGACTCAAAATGTTGCTCCCCCCAATAATCCCTCCGCAAAATGGCAATTTTGGAAGAAAACATGGAGGGTTTACAATTATAAATAACTGTAATGATCAGAGTTATAGATTACTTTTATTTTAGAACTGCATGTAGAGGCTCTTATTTTGTCAGCTGCTCAAGTTAACAGTACTAATATTAAAAAATTGTCTCTTCGTTGACCAGTTCCCAGCTGTATTGTGTGGCAATTTTATATTTTTGCATCACATTTTTGATCCATTTTTCATAAAATTGTGGTTTCTGGCAAATTTGTGTCAAATCATTAAAGAGTGAAGTTAGAAAATAATGGCAGACATTTGAGTTTCAGATTTTATACCCTTCAGAAAATTCATACTAATGCAAGACCTACTACTATTCTATTATCTTTCTAAGTTTATAAGAGCAATATTTAAAAATTGTTCTTATTTTTGGGCCTGTGTCCCACTTCTATGTATGGCTTTGTCCAGATTTCTTGCTCTGAGGTTGAGAGATATGAGAGGTATGACTGTCAGAGCCATCAAAGTCAGCCAGAGACATTTCAAATTGTGACATACTTGTTGCACCCCACTCCCCATTGTAGTGGCTCTGGATGTGTCCAAGCAAGGCAAGGAGCAGTTAGGCAGTCTAAGTGTGCAGAGTATTTCCCCATCCAAGGTAGACCAGAAGTACAACCATGGCTTTCATCTGTGCTTGATTTTTCTAGTTTTCTGTCATATTTTTATACTGTTGATTTATGCTTCTTATTATTCAGAAAATGCATGCTGTTGCAGTGCCCTGTTGCTCTGTGTTTAAGTAACAATGCTTTAATGACCATCAGGTAAGCTTGTTGGAGATTGTAAGATGCAAGTAAGCTTTAAAAAGCATACTGTTAAAGAATTACCAACATTGAAAGCCTTTTTGTTGCCATGTAGAGAATATTTACATAACTAGCTAATGTATAAGCCTTGGGTATTGAAATGCATATGACAGTATTTGTAATAAAGGACAGGATTACAGTATTTTCTTCAGCTCATTACATTTGTTGGTGACTTGCAGTCCTTTTTGCAGGCTTTACCCGTAAACTAAACAGAATGCCAATCTATCATGTGTGGTCCATAACTTCCGCAGTAATCCTTTAAGCAACTTATCTTGAGCTTGTTTCTTGTTTGCTGTTCATTTTTTACTTTGATCATGTCTTCCCCATGAAACAAGTAGATAGTTATCAGGCAGCAGGTCTTTTTTGGATAAGAAACATTTCTACAAGTGGTGGTATCACAGAGATTGCTACTTTCAGCATGTTACTTGTTAATTTCATAAAGCCGAATATAAATTATAATTAGAACTGCTTTTGACTGGCATTCCAGTAATGTATTTAAAAAGTAATTTATTTTTTCATGCCTCACAACCTTTGTGTTTCCATCTAGATATTAAGTAAGTTGTCATGTAGCCAATGCATTGAAATACATTTTTCTTCTACACTTAATTTTGTCTTGGTTGAACTCTTGTAATGATGGTTTAGGCACCCAGGGCAGCGTATTTAAAGTTCCAGTTGTTGTGGTTTTCAGCATAGCTCCCTCCCTTTCTAGTTGGCCACACCCCTTCCCATTGGCCCCACCCATTCAGCTGTCTCCTGCAGCCCCCCTTCAATTTGAAGTCACCAGCCGCCTAGGGCAGACTTATACCAAGGTAATGTTTTTATTTGATTTGTTTTGCCCATATACTTCCACTATAGACATTTTTACTGCGTGCCATGCATGTCATAGCTTTCACTTTTCAGATTCAGCACAAACCCTTTGCTTATACATAAAAGATAATATTGCATTTGATGTGTAGTATCGTTTTCTACTGCACACATAAGCATTAATCATGAGGGACAAATTTATGAATTTTTTATGCTCCGTGCAGTTCCAAGGATATCTAAGGTAAAGAACCCACTTTGTGGTTATGGCAGAGACCCTGAATCCTGATTCTTGAAAACCCCTAAACCTAGACTCTACAGATGTTAGGTACTACTGTGACAAGTATGAGTGATGAGTGGTACCTTCAATACGCTGGCATCAGTCTGCAGTTCTTGATAAATGCCACTAAGTGTACATCTCAGGTTTCTCACTGTACAAAAAGTAAATGGATGAACACTTCACTGATGGTATTGTGCTATTGTCTACATCTTAGCAAGGATAAAAAATGCCATGGTCCCCTAACTAGCAAGGCATCCACTCAATTAATACACCCATCTCTTGCAGTGATCAAAACCCCTGGCCAGCCTTTATACTACCTGGCAGTGGTTACAAGCCTTGCAGTCTGCTTCCACCCAGATTGGTGGGCAGAGCATCTGCAAACATTCGCTTATTTATTATTTGTTTATTAACAGGTATGTAAGCTTGGCCCAAGAACCTTCATAGTCATGGCCTGGGACACAGTACACAGTACAATGTGTACTGTATGAGAATTTACATGACATCATTATAGTACCGAAGCATTCACAGAAATAAGCATTAATGTACATTGCAAATTACAGATAATATTCACATATTAATATTCATGTATTTACAATTAAGGTGATCAAACAACATACAGTTTGAAACACTTACTATTGGGAAAGCCAAACATTCACATTAAAGAAGTTTAGCTTACAATACTGTAGCTGTATCACGTTTCTTATATTATATTATAATATAATATCCCTTTCCCTACAACAATAGTATTTGTAGTAGCCAGTCCAGCACTTCACCAGTTTTGACCTAAAGTTTCTCAGGTTTTCTTAATTTCTAATTAAGCTGGAATGCTGCCAATAAACTGGTGTCACTTTTCTAAAGGTTTTCTCCTCAGCTGGCAGGTTAAAAGAGGGCTGTCTTAAAGTTAGTTTTTATTCAATAGACCTGAGTGGATACTGATTTGAAGCTATTTCTAATTCACTTGGTGGGTTCAGTCTTCATATTGGGTAATGAAGTGGCACATATTTTGTTTATAGAGACTTGTACAATTAGAGCAATGTCAGAGTCAGATGTATTTATTACTAGTACCAGTACTGTACACTCTACCTGTGTGTGTCAGATGGATTTAGTACTAGTACCAGTACTGTACACTCTACCTGTGTGTGTCAGATGGATTTATTACTAGTACCAGTACTTCACACTCTGTCTTTGTATGTCAGATGGATATTCATTACTAGTACCAGTACTGCACACTCTATCTGTGTATGTCATATGGATTCATACTAGTATCAGTACTGCACACTCTATCTGTGTATGTCAGATAGATTTATTACTAGTACCAGTACTGCACACTCTGTGTGTCTCAGATGGATTTATTACTAGTACTTGTACTGCACACTCTGTTTATGTCAGGTGTATTTATTACTAGTACCAGTACTGCACACTCTGTGTATGTCAGGTGGATTCATTACTAGTACCAGTACTGCACACTCTGTCTGTTTATGTCAGGTGGATTTATTTCTAGTACCAGTACTGCACACTCTGTGTATGTCAGGTGGATTTATTACTAGTACTTGTACTGCACACTCTGTCTGTTTATGTCAGGTGGATTTATTACTAGTACCAGTACTGCACACTCTGCCTGTGTGTGTCAGATGGATGTATTACTAGTACCAGTACTGCACCCCCTGTCTGTGTATGTCAGATGGACTTATTACTAGTACCAGTACTGCACACTCTGTCTGTGTATGTCAGATGGATTTATTACTAGTACCAGTACTGCACACTCTATGTATGTCAGGTGGATTTGTTACTAGTACCAGTACTGCACACTCTGTCTATGTCAGGTGGATTTATTACTAGTACCAGTACTGCACACTCTGCCTGTGTCAGATGGATTTATTACTAGTACTTGTACTGCACACTCTGTCTGTGTATGCCAGATGGATTTATTACTAGTACCAGTACTGCTCACTCTGAGTATATCAGATGGATTTATTACTAGTACCAGTACTGCACACTCTGTCTGTGTGTGTCAGATGGATTTATTATTAGTACTAGTACTGCACACTCTGTCTGTGTATTTCAGGTGGAATTATTACTAGTACCAGTACTACACATTCTGTCTGTCAGATGGATTTATTACTAGTACTGTCAGATGGATTTATTACTAGTACTACACACTCTGTCTGTGTATGTCAGATGGATTTATTACTAGTACCAGCACTGCACACTCTATCTGTGTATTAACAGCTTTAGCCTGAGCTTTGGGTGTTGAAGAGATCAGAAGCTTACAGCTTACTTTCAGCTGTATTATAACGATATTAATTACCAATTCAGTGTGAAGTTTATAGTTCATAGCTCAATAATTTAAATATCCTAACTCAAAGAAATCCATCTATGGTAGCACTTAGTTATTTCCAGATTACATGGTAGCAGACTTTACAAGGTTAAGTACCTCTTTGTTGGTGACTAGTGATTCACATAGCTTGATAAAATCAGTCAGAATCCCCAATGCACCAGCTGTGAAGCGTTTGCCTCTTGAATAACAATATGACCAACAGCTCAAAGTATGATATGCAACTGAGTAATGTAAGAACTGCATAATTTAGGAATAAATATTGATTCTTGAGGTACACTGGTCTGCAGTGTGCCCTGATCCTAGTAAGTTAACCCAACACATCACTGAAGATGTTGTAGCCAAGATAACTTGAAACTGTTTGCAAGAGGGATCACCTATGATACATCCCTTGAGTTGTTCTCATTAAAAACATTGGGTCTATTGATACCCCTAAGGTCAGGAAGTATGACTATAACCAGCAATACCTTTTATATACTTGTATAAACTGTGTCTATTATGCCATATATTATTGCTATTATTACTTCTGAGATACACACACACACACACACACACACACACACACACACACACACACACACACACACACACACACACACACATACATTATGGTATAGTTTTAAGTCCTATCCTGAATCTGTGCTGAACATGTAATAACATACATACCTGATATAGTGATCCAGATCTCAGTTAAGAGCAAAAGGTCAGTGACTGATGGATTATGGCACTTTAAGTAATGGTGGAATTGTTGCATTCTTTATAGAGGAGGTAACTGCACCAAATGAAAGTGAAAGATTAATAATGCTGCCTTAGGGACTAACAATAATTGGGGCACACATTTTTGGGAATAATGGATGAAGTTCATTGTGGGGTTGGCCGTTCTTTACCTGGATTTCTTTAAGCAGGCTTCCATCTGTTTTTTTTTTAAAGACTAGTCTAAAGTGAAATGTTTGGTGATCCCCCACCATGGAGTTTTGAGATCCAGTTATACCAGCTGCATAAGTTATAGGCTGTGAAATGTTGGTGCATAGAAAGGTAGTCATTGGAATCTTTCTCAATGCAGCACCTACTGGGCAGAAAAGAAGTCATTGTCTAACTCCACATCTACCAAGAAAGTGATTTACCTACACATCTGTCAGATTTAACTGTTCAGACAATAACACATCTCACTCTACTGGCCTCACCATATGGTCAGCAAAGTATTTTAAGCCCCACCCCAAAAAAAAGTCAGATATGTTAGAAATCTTCCTTTAGAACCTCTATACTCTACTAACAGAACAACAGTTAGTTCCCCGTAGTCTACCTTTGCAAAATGTCACAGAAAGGTGTGAGCCCCCTTCCTTGAACCATACAATTCCCTTGTCTCCACTCAGGAGACTGACCACTGCTTAGATGGATGAGGTACATAATGCTTCTTTTCATGGGTCACAGTTCAGCAGCGTGGCATTGCATGAATGGGTCAGGACACCTCATTCTCTATGTTCTGCAGTACTGCTCTGCAACAGACATCTCTGTCCAGCTGCCCACCCACAACACCTGACAATCAACATTGAAATTGCTATGCACAACACTTCTGCGGTGCTGGAAGTTTACTCTTGAATCTTGGCCTGTTATTTTCATTTATCTCATACTATCATAAAACAATAATGTAGATAGTTTCAATTATAACTGTTAAAACCAGTCAGATTAATGACCATGTGCTTCTTTTTTCTAATGAAACCAACTTACTAGCATAACTGTTCCTTCACAGCAGCCTAAACATGCATTGTCTTAATTTGCAGATGTTGGAAAACATCCGATATTACATTCTAACCACCAACTTTTCCACTTCTAAGCACACTCAGTGTCTAATAAATCATTTGGAATGCAGTAGAGAAATTGTAGTTTACATTTCCTCTTCACTGCAGAGCATTTCTCCAGTTTCTTGACCTTCCTTGCTGTCTGACTCATCCCAGTGAAAGCCAACATCTGCACTGATAAATTATTGTTATTAAACAGATGTCCTCTAAACTGTGCACAGAGCAGAAGAGAAATGAGACTCCCCCATTCTAATACAAAGACTTGTTTGTGACTGGTTGTTAAATTTTGTTAGGATACATAGCAAATAGTTCTCCCAGAACTGTTCCAAGAATTGAAACAGTATTATTTACATTTGGATATCTGTTATTTTAAAGTTACTATTTCTGGCAATGGAACAAAGAAAAGGCTATACAAGTAATCTTATCGGAATATTGTTTTTCTTACACTGTTTTAACAAGCTGTCAACAACAAGAGTCAAAGGTTTCAGAAGTAATCTGGGGAAGGAGACAAGTTAATGACGGGTGAGAAGACACAGTAATGCAGACTGTAACTTAGTACGTTCACAGTAAAAGTACTAATAATTTTTGCTACTAAAGATGTAATTGCTGTTATAAACTACAGCACTTTTTATTTGCAGTATGTGGACTGCACTGGTCTTGCCCTGAAATCAGCAGAAAGATACAATGCTGCAGTCTTTAAAAGTTGTTATGATCGGGTCAAGTGCAGCAGTGCACATATATCAGCCTCCATAGAACAGCAGCAGAAGCACCCAGACGCACTTTTACAGCTTTGAAAGTCTTTGAAAGTTGTAATATCTTTCACTGCAACACACACAGACACACACACACACACACACACACACACACACACACACACACACACACACACACACACACACACACACACACACACACGTTTAAGAAGTTAAGTGTTTTCTTGGTTGGGTTTGAGGTTAGTATAATGGTTAAAGTTTACCTCACTATCAGAAAACATAGGGTTTGATTCACATCTGAAAGAAATCTTGGGTAAGCTTAAAATGGCCCACAAGAGCAGCTGGCCTAGTAGTTACCTATGAACCAATAGCCTTTGTTAAGACTGTTGGCTGTCTGTGTAGCTGTGCTATTTGTGTTACAGCTTTAGGGCTTCCATTCTTTTTTTTTTTTGCCAGTAGCAGTACATGGCGGCTAAACATCTATGTGCAACAAAGAATTATAATTGTGTTTCTTCAGTCATAACTACTTGCTATGTGTTCTCAATATAGTTGTCAAGATTCGCATTCAAAGCTTTGCTTCATTCCACTCTTGAAGTGATTTTATTTTCCTATTTTGTCTCAAACACATGAAAGATTGGTTATGTTAAGAAATCCAGTCATATTCCTTTATATTGGATGACTGTTTCCTTAGTCTGGAAGAAACCATATTGAGGGAAAGGGCACATTTTATTTGCACAAGTATGGCAGGGAATGTTTGATTTTAGTTAAGTCAAATAGCAAATGAACCCATATAGAAAGCTATTTGTAGCCTAACTTGTGTACTTTGAGATTTTACAGAAATTCCAAGTGCTGACTTAAAGTTTAGCAGACTAAGAACATGGTAAGAATGATTTGCTTTCAGAATATTCAGACTTGTCCAACCCTAACCTACTGTTTCATTCACAGCACTCTTACAAGTTCAGTGAGAACAGATTAAAACAAAACTATTCACTGGAGTATTTGACAACCAGACTGATGCATCCAGAAACTATCTGCAAACAATGACTCTTCTAAGTTCATCAGAAATAGTTGTGTACTTGTGGAGTGGATAGACTGATTTGCCATCTTCTGGGCATAGAGGGATAAAACGCTGAGTACACTGCAGACAACCTGAGTTCAAATAGTGGATTGAGGTTCCTCCATGAACTGAATGGATGCTGCCACCTCACCCATCCTGGGGGTGGGATGGAGGTGGCTGTGACTCACACAAGGGTGACACCTAGTGACAGCAAAAGGGGTTACATGGTGGAGTTCCAGTGTGCCAAGCCCAGACAGTGAGAATGCATTTTGCACTAGCAGCCAAGGGTCACTGAGTGTGTGGAGACATATTTCCCCTTAAACCTCAGCAATGGTGGAGCTTAGAGGAGTTGCTATGAGAGGAGGGGGCATACCCAGAGGGAGATGGTTGGCCCCCCCATGACTGTCACAATAGCCTGCTTCCTGCCAACTGACTTTCAGTGGGGAATGGAGAACTATTTTGGATCCCTGGGAAGCAGCAAGTGGGCTGCTCTTACCTTGTTTGGGAATGCCTGGTACCCTTATCCTCAGAATGAATGGGTGGGTTGGTTGTCAGTGCTGGAGTCCAAAGGTAAGGTCCTGAGAGGAGCAAAACACACAGACACACACACAGACACACACACACACACACACACACACACACACACACACACACACACACACACACACACACACACAGAAACGCACGCACGCACACACACACACACACACACACACACACACACACACACACACACACACACACACAGTGCTAAAATGCTTTTATTTTCACAGATAAAAATACTTTGGAGTATGAATGTGATAAACGGGGGACAACAAGTTATAAATTGAAAGAAAATGGATAGAAACAATAAGATAGAAACCACAACCTTGGAGGAGGATGTTTGGGTAGCCACTGCCAATATGTACAATTCAAGTAAGGAATGAATGTCTATTGCATGCAGATTTATGTAGGATAAGGCCTAAAAAGAAGTGCTGCTCTCAATGTGCAGGTCATGGTTTAATCATCAGTTATTATAACCTGTTCAGTTCTGAAAAGCCATATTTGAAAGTTTCAAGTACAGCAGAGGTGGAATTATAGTGCCAGGGTTAAGCTGCATGCAGATAAAATTATGCGAATTGTGAAAGGAATTCTCTACTATTTTCAGTATCAGTGAAAGAGAATATAAATCTTAAAATAGTTTGAAACAATGGAACAGGTACTTCACACAGATTCTACCTAATCAAATAACATATAATTCTCACAGTAAAAACAGTATTACTCAGATTTCTTTCTATTGTGCTGATATTTTTAGTTGCTGAATTGTTTTAAGGAATGTGTTTCCAGTCTGTACAGAGTGAGTGAGTCACTTATTCACAGGAAAAGCATACTTAAAACTAAACTAGCCTGCTTACTTTGAGAAATGAAACCATTAATTTTCACCATAAATTACTATAAGGATCTAAAAGGAAATGATCGCTAACAACTATGATGTGAAACACCTGTTTTATGGGACTGTGTCACTAACAGAACCTTTGCAAACATAAATTTAGCAAAAGATACTTCCTTTCCTTTTAAGTAACCAGACTCTACATACACACTGCTGTAGTAGTTTGTGATTCCAACACAATTGCATTTAGTTTAGTGATCTAAATGGTTTGAATATAATTTAACAATTGCTGTATACTGTCATAATGCTCAATAGCACAGCTAGGGTGGGGGTGAAGGGGAGAGACACCCCAGGATCAAAGTGTTAGAGAGCATGATTGTCCAGTCCAGTCACTCATCAGTGCATACCAGCATTTAGAAATACATGGCATTATTGTATTTGCAGTCAAAACTGAGCACTGCAGTGCTCCATGTATGGTATAAGCTGTTTGCTACTGTTTGAAAGAAGGCATTTTTAATATTTATTTATTTTTGTTCTTCACGTTTCAGTGAAAGTCCCTTTCTTTGTGGAGGGGGGGGGGGCACCAGATTGGGGAATCAGCACTGAGCACAATAATAGCAAGCTACACCTCTGACCACACTCTGTCTGGGATTCATAGAGCTGCAGTGAGTGCCAGAGCAAGGCTTGTACTAGAGAGCAGAGACACTGAAGTGTGGAGTGTAAATAAACATGTAAATCATGGCAGTGTTTCTATGAGTAGAGAGCTGTGCTCTAATGTAGAAGGTAGAGCAATGCCAGCCACAGTAGAGCATTAAGTAAGCTGCAGAGCAAGGGAACAGCCATTTGTTGGCTATTGTGAACCTCCTAGTTCATAGATTAGTACTAGGCTAATTGCCCTTATGGGCCACTGTAGATGTAACCAATTACCCAATGTGAGAATCAAACCCTGCACTATGTGTCTGTAAGGTAAACACCTTAACCATTATACCAACCCATGAGACTAAACAGCAGCAGGTAGAGTAAGTTGTAAGTGGTGAAGCAGGTTATCGGTAAACACCTGCTGTGCAGTATCAAGTCACCTGGGCATTTAGTAATTTCATAAAAGGTGAGGATAGGGGAGTACAGGACAGTAGGAAATGGAGGATAATATCAAGCAGAGATGCAAATAGCAGGACCGAATCACCGAGAGCTATATTTTACACTGTTGAGTGGCTAAGCTGCCACAGCTTGCAGTCTCTGATCCTTGTTCTCCTGTCTTGAGGAGTGGTTGGTCTATACAATTCTTCCTCCTATAGGCCACCATGTAGAGTCTGTGCTGCTGCCCACAGACAGAAAAATAAATAAGATAGACAGACAATCTTCATAATGGATGCCAGCAACAACCTGCTCACCAGTCCACAGGACATCAAAGGTATATGGAATGAGTACTTCCAGCAGTTTCTGAATGAAGAAAACCCCACAGAAGCTGTAATTCCCAAGACACAGCCTGCAATGAGATAAGAAGAAGAGCCCACTCTAGAAGATTTAAGGATAGCACTAAGGAAAATGAAGTCAGGGAAAGCAGCAGGCTCAGACGAGGTCACAGCAGATATGATACAGATACTGGGTGAGATAGGGGAGAAATGGCTCCTGAAGGTACTAATAGCAGTGTGGAGAGAAAGGCATATCCCAGATGACTGGAGAATAAGCATACTTATGCCAGTGTACAAGATCAAAGGGCACATCCACAACTATGGACAGTACAGAGGTATCAAACTCCTGTCATATTGCATGAAAGTTCTGGAGAGCGTGACTGATAAATGGATATGCAAAACAGTAGAAAGTAAGATGGGAGATGAGCAGTTCAGATTTGGATCAGGATGCAGCACAACTGACTTGGTATTTGCACTGAGATAGTTGAGAAGAAGCTAAAAATGAGGAACGAGTCCAACTGGGCCTTCATAGACTTGGAGAAAGCATA
This sequence comes from Protopterus annectens, assembly GCF_019279795.1. Lineage (NCBI taxonomy): Eukaryota > Metazoa > Chordata > Ceratodontiformes > Protopteridae > Protopterus > Protopterus annectens. The sequence continues at coordinate 688,773,557 of NC_056743.1, forward strand.
TGACAAGGTCCCAAGAAACCTGATCCGGGCAGTACTGCGGTGGTTCAAAGTCCGAGAAACATTGGTAGAATTCGTGCAGGCTATGTACAAGGATCCAATGACTCAAGTACGAACAGTGTTCGGTCTCACAGAAGGGTTCCCAGTAGGAGTTCAGCTCTGACCCCACTGCTGCTCATACATGAAGATGGACTACATTGGCAAACAGGTCAGAGGGGACAGAGCAACAAAGTTGCTGTATGCAGACGATGTGGCGGTACAACAAAGCTGCTGTATGCAGACGATGTGTTAGTACAACAAATCTGCTGTATGCAGACGATGTGGCAGTACAACAAATCTGCTGTATGCAGACGATGTGGTATTACAAGCAGACTCTGAAGAAGAACTTCAGCAAAAGACAGGGGAATGAAATGCAAAACTAAAGTACAGATAAGACAGTGGTACTGGCAGCAAATTGGGGAAATCAGAAGAAGCTGTGAACTGAGAGAGAAGGGAAGGTAGTGCAACAGGTTAACAACTTCAAGTATCTGGGAGGAGTGGTTGATGAGAAGGGAAGTCTGAATGAAGAGGTCAAAGCTAGAATAAGAGGGCTGCAACCAAATGGCATAGAGTATCAGGTGTAGTAAATGATAGAAGAATGTCAAAGAAGCTGAAAAGTAAGGTGTACAAGACAGTGGTGTGACCAGCACTACAGTAAAGTGCTTAAGAAGGGTAGTATGGTGCACACTGTGGACATAAGAGCAGAAGCCAAAGTAACTCCAATTGCAGAAAAGATCAGAGAACAAATTATGGTAGTTCGGGCACATGTGCAGAAAAGCAGAAGACAATCTGGTGAAGAAGATATGGGTTAGACAGGAAGACTGTAAGAGGAGATTAGGACATCCAGCAAAGAGGTGGATAGATTGCATGAGAGAAGATCTGCAGCAGTCATGCATGAGTGTTGAAGAAGGCAGGAGTGTGGCATTGAATCGAGAGAGATGGTGACAGTTAACGCGATACCCTGACCCATGTAGAAAATGGGAAGATGGAGGCTGATGATGATGATGATGCAAACAGAAGGGGAGCACATATGAAAAGCAGGTGGAGGCATTAGGATACATCTTTTGGGAAATAAATGTATCATTTTAGATATGCTGTGAAAGAAGTAAAGCAGAGAGAAGAAAGGTGTGACAGGTTTCATACAGGATGAATATTTTCAGCCAGTAAATAATAGATTAAGAATGAGATATTGGAGATTTGCATTTACCATAATGGTGTTAGTTAAATTCATTGATTGTTAGTTGTTAAGCAAATTCATTAATTGTTACATGTTTTTTACAGGTTGAGTTTTAGTTTATGATGAAAACATTTGCGTTTTGCGTTTTGTTCTGCTCTTAACTCTAAAAGAATGGAGTTCCATAACATAGCTGCGTGTGTACAGAGTATAGTAAGTGAGTGCCCCAACTGAATTGTAGATTTTGTAGTGGAGATTAGATGCCTCACAGCAAGAGGTTCTCCAGTTCAATTCTCAGCTGGGGCGCATTCTGTGCAGAGTCTGCATGTCCCTCTGTGGTCCCACATCCCAAAGACATCCAAAAAGAAAAAGAAAACTGGAAACATTCTAAAACAACAAATGTTTAATCCAAGTTCAAGTTCGCAAAGACATGCTGCAGGTGGATTGGATACTCTAAATTGGCCCTAGGTGTGAGTGTATGCATGTGTGTGCTTTCTGTGGAAGGTTGGACTTAGGGCTGACAACTCGACACTGTAAAACTCCATTGCCATTTGTTCTGCGGACCATTGTTCCACTGTGGCAAACCCTAACAGGAAAAGCCAAAAAGAGAAGAAGAAGAAGTGGAAGTTAGATCCACATCTTATGATCTGAGGCGTCTTTTGGGGATGTGCTTGTTAATGATGGAGGTTAATGCAGGGAATCTGTTTGGGTAATTTATGATGTGTACAGTTTTTTTAACTGGCCATAGCTAAATAGATTGTAGACTTCAAGCCATTGGAGTTACAAATGGGCTGGACATTGATGGGATTTATTTGGCTGAGTGAAAGTAAATTTGGCCATTGTAGTCAAACATTCTTTTATGAAATTTACATTTGATTTTTATATTTTTTTTAGTATACACTAGGCATAAAGTAGAGTATGTAGTAGGAAAGATTGTGCAGCCTGTATATGGGCTTGGGTTGTTAGGTAGGGTTTGATTCTATACAGCATTCAAAGTTTCCAAATAGTTATAGATACAGTGATGTCTATATGTTGTTTACACTGAAGCTGTTGGTCTATATTTAAACCCAGCAGCTGTCTGATATATGGTCATTTTATTAGCTGCAGTTATGGTTAACTGTGGTGTGGATGTCACAGATGTATTATTGGTGAAAAGCATTGTTTTGGTTTTGTTAGGGCTTAGTATTACTTGTGAGTCTGCAGGCCATGCTTACAGTTTGGAGAAGATTTTAAGTATGTAGTTGTGTGTTAGTGAGGTGGAGGAACATACGAGTGTGAAATCCTCTGTATGTTGCACAATGGCTCCTTAATCAACTATTTTATTCAAGTCATTGGTAAAAAATATTAGCTAAGAACAGACCAAAGCTGGATTCTTGGAGGATGGTGGTAACAGTGAAGGTTGAGAAGAATCCTTCTACTTAACAGCTGGGATCTATCAGACAAACAACCTTTTCGAATCAGCTGAGTGTAGAATTTGCAGTGTTTAGATCTGTCAGTACAGATGAGCACTGGTAGTTTGTGGGACGTGGTATCAAATGCCTTTGAGAGGTTTAGGAATATGGCTACAGTCATTGTGTGACAGCTGAGGTGTCATTTGTTGTTAGGACTCAGTCAGCAGCTGTGCAGAGCTATCATCCGGGCACAGTCTGTTTTCTTCTTATGCATCATGGGAGATGGCATCAAAAGAGATCTAGGAATATGGCTGCAGTCACTGTGTTAGAGATGAGGTGTGCATATGATATTGTATGACTGACTCAGAAGCTCTGCAGAGCTATCATCCAGACATATTCTGTTTCTTCCTATAGCAGTGTGGAGATCATTTCATGTGGGAAGCTGCTTCTAAAAAGGAAGTCATTCAGAAATGTCATTGCCTTGGTGAGGTAATGGAGTCAAGGCATAACTCTCAACCTCCAAGTGCAAGATATCTGGACAAAGACAAAAAAATGGGGAGGTAAAGATCCAAAATAGGGAAAATTTTAAATATTGCTCTTATAAACTTAGAAAGTCGCTAGAATAAAAAGTCTTTATGTTAGCATGCATTTTATGAAGGATATTAACTTTGAAACTCAAATGTATTTCATTATTTAGTGACTTAAATTCTTAGAGATTTGCTAGAAGACAACTGTCCATAGCCAGGGGTGGATACCCACATAAGGAGGTCAAATTTGGTGGTCACTGTAAACCATATACAATTTGTAAAAAGTAAAACAATATGTATAGCATGAGAGAGCATGGGGGAAAGTTCTTCTTAGATTTAAGTACTGGGAGCAAAAGGGACTGTCTTTAACAAAGGTAGATGAACCTTTATTTAGACATCCTGGAAGGTAAACAGCAGGTATTGTGTGTATGAGTTCACAGAATTGTTTGTATATTTCTCCCATCAAGACATTAATACACTGTACCTTTCACTTCTTGGGGATTTAACATCTGCTAATAGTTTGCTACCAGATAATAAGAGTTGTTATACAACCTTTTAGCTCTATTAAAGTAATTCAAAAACTGTTCCCAAGATGCCACAGATATCTTAAGGACTTGGACACACATTTATAATACACATTTCAAAATTCTGATTGCAGCAATGTAATTAAGTCAACTTTTTACTGTTTGTTAGCTGTTCTGGTCAGTTTTCTTATTCTATGTGGCCTACATCTATGCAGGCAATTCTCTGTGATAATCAACTCAAGGCTATGGATTGATCAGTCATTTTTGTATCTTTCCTATAACATGTTTATGTTTCACTGCAGAGAGCAAGATCAAATTGCTTGGTAGCACATTTAGTACAGTTGTCCTCAGAGTTCAGCACGTCACTGTAAGTGCAGTCCTTGTTGCCTAGTACATCACTCCATGAGATGACATACAAGAGGTATTTTAACAGCATCCATGTACAATACAAGATGAATAATGATGAAGAATGTGCCTTAAAATCCACATATGATTTTCCTTAATAAAGTCCAACACTTCCTGTCCACAAGTATTATGAATCTCCCTTTTGTCTTTATATGCGTATGGCATTAAAAATGAGGATAGCATATATACCCAGCTAATATAACCTATGTGGATGGAACAGCCTAGTACGCAGCCAGTTTTCCTGAATAATGTGTTTTTTCTGAGGAAATCTATAGTATTATTTTCTGATAGATGGATGTGTTAATATAGTGCAGTTTGGACATAAGTTTAATCAAGAGTTTAAGAAATTAGTAAGAGAGAACTCTACAGCATTATGTAGCATCCACCAAATATTTCTGTATGAGTTTTAATTCACTCCCAAGATTGTACTGTATGTATATAGTCTGTTTAGATTCCTAAATTACTTTTAATGAAGCATTTGGAATAAGGCAGATAAAGTTAAAATTAGAAAGTCTTCTAGTGTGCCCACGATTATTAATAACATTGCACAGAATTCAACTAACTCCTGCCATGACAATGATTACATCTCCTCTTTTCTTATCATTTGGATCCAGAGATGGCATCAGCAGCTTATATCTCTATCATGTATAAACTTTTTCATTTTTATTCAGAGAAAAATATTTCCAAAGAGAAACACAGTGACTGTAATATACCTGTTGATCTCTCTAGTAAGACTGAATGATGTCTGCTAATTATATTTCAGAGAATCCAGGTGATATTCTCCACACTTGATCCTTTACAAATTGAATGAAAGCATTCTGAATAGCTGAATGGTGACAGTGTTATGATGAGCTCTTGGTAAGATGTACCCACTGTTTTGCATGGGAAATTGTGGCTACATTGTAAAAATGTCAGATGTTGCCTTAAACACTTCTTTCACTGCATTTCAGCTTTTTGTGGTGCCTTGGGGTAACATGATTTCATAACTCTCAACCTCTGAGGATTAAAAAGAATTAGAACTAGCCTTTAAAAATTATAGCAGAGGGTCAGAAAGAATAATGCTTTCTTATTTTTCAAAACAGAAGCGCTTTATATACCTGACCTTATGCAGTTAGTGATAGGGAATCTGTGTACAGACTTTGTTTATGTATTTAATAAAGTATGTACCCATATACAGATGATGCTGTCTCTGAGTTCAATAAAATCATCCTAGATGTTCTAAATACTATATCCCCCCTCAGAATAAAAAGAGTCAAAGCCAACCATTCCCCATGGCTATCCTTAGCAACTAAACAACTCATGAAACAAAAAGGCAAAGCATGGAAGGTCTGGACAAAAATAAAACAGCTCCCACTTTATTAGCGTATAACTAAGGAATGCAACAAAACAAATTATCACTAAAGATAAGAAAGCCTAATACTCAACCAATCAAAACATACACGCACTAATAATGCCAAACTGTTTTGGGCCTCCATCAATAAACTTTTAAATCCAGGACAAGCACAGCCAACACAAAATGCACAGAAACAAAATGCCAGCATAACCAACTAATTCAATAATAGCTTTGTACAGACTGTACAGTCATTAACCAACAAGGCAACTAATCAAGCTCTTGATGTCCCTACTCAATCAAATAAGCTCCTTCAATGGTTTTCCAACCACTTCTCACAGATACCATCAAAAGTCCTCAAAAATTAAAGCCTGCTACAAATGCCCTTGGCAAGCTACCTGGCAAATTGCTTAAAATAGCAGCTGAGGTTATTGCATGTCCAGTTTCAATTCTGATAATCGATCCATAGGTGAAAATAAAGCTCCCTCACTATGGAAAAAAATCAATTATTATTCCACTGCACAAGACTGGAATCAATACATGTCTTTCAGACTATAAACCAATTGCCATCTTATTGCCCTGATCAAAAATATTAGAAGAATGTAATCATACACAATGTCTCAGCTATCTAATAGATGATCAAATTCCATCTTCAACCCAGCATGGCTTCCATCCTTTCACAGCACAACATTTACTTTGCTAAATTTTGTTAATACTGTCAACACACATAGAAATGCCTGAAGCCTTGCCTCCACCATTTTCCTAGACTTATCAAATGCTTTTCTTAATTCTCATCCTTAGGGCACACCATCTCTTCACTATGGTGGTAGGTGGGTGACTCAGCTGTGGCCATTAGTTGTACCTCAGACCACTCATCTAGCCCGGATCCCTCTGGTGTAGTACCTAGATCCACTATAGACTGGGGCTTAGCCACATCCTCTGTGGCTGTTGGCATCTCCTTATTGGGCAAGAGAGAGCCACTACTGCCAATCCTGGGAGAGCGAACAAGGAAGACTTTCCTGTTTTGTCAGAATGTTGTGCCCTTCCCTGGGGAAGCTGCTGCTGGTGTTGCCATTAATAACACTGCTGACCCCATTTTTCCTGTCAAAAAGAAACAGAAAACTAAGCAAGTATCTACTTCTTAAATTGAAAACAAACAGGACAGTCAAGTATACTTAGAAACACAAATCCACAGAAAGAGGAGCCAGAACGTTTCAAAACCTGTTAATCAATGGTTAACACAGAATTAAATCAGCTTTGTCAAGATAAAATATAAAATGAATTGAATCCATTTATATACAGCTGTCAATCAGTCATATGACCTAACACATAATAAAATATTAAAGCTACAATCGCTTTGAAAATATTAAACCAAATCCAGTCTAAAAACCAGATTAAAAAATACTGACTATTCCATTGTGACCAAACTGTACTAAAATGTTAGTTATAATAACCCTTAATAATGTATGTGGAAATTAGAACATATAAATATTTCTAAATAGCATATTATACAGACTGAGTTAAAATACTAAGCTGTTAGAGACAGAATTTCCAGAACCTTCACCCATTCCTCCAATTCTGTCAGTACTGGAGGATGTATGTGTTACTGCCTGCAATTTTCCTGACAGTCAGCCAGCTGATCCTAAAAAGGTAGATAGTATGTATAAAGTTCCTCAGTCTTTTAAGTTTGTCTTGCTATACATTTAGTTAATTCCAATCCTTCTCTTTCTTATATCTGATAAATTTTGAATTGCAATGCTCATATGTCAAAGTTTGTTCTGACTAATTGTGAAGGTATGAGAAATGTTCTGTCTGCAGTTTCTTCTATTCAGGAAAAATATGCTATAAATAATTTAGCTTTGTCTATTGTACAAGTCACTACTCATTGCTTACAGTATGTGTATGACTCAGCTGATAATTCTTCCAGGGTTATGGCCACTGGTACTGTTTTGAAAAAAGTTTGCCTGGCTGCTTGCTCAGAATCTCGCAGACAATGTTAAAATGAGATTTTAAATTCTTCTTTGGAGAGAAATTTATTTTTTTCCCCTCTGCCACAGAAGTGATGAAAAAGTGTGATAAAAGGGATAAGATGATACAGGAAATATCTAAGATATTTCAGTCATCCTTCTCCAAAATTTCTAAGGGATTCTGCAACACCTCATCTAATTTTGGCAAAAACAAAATAAACAGTCTCAACAAAATGCAGGTAAACAAACATTTAAAAATAAAGGGTAAGGGGGTTCTAAGGACAATCCAACAAGTCCTGGCAGCCCCATGTTTTCCTTCTCTTTGGCAAAGGATAGCTTCAGACAAATGAGTTCTAAAGATCATTCATCAAGATTACAGATTGCAGTGGGAGGAAATTCTTCCTTTCCAGAAGGTAATTCCTCATCCACCAGACAAAATTATTTTATTTTCCCCTGTCCTTCAAGACGTGCTGTCCCAGGGAGTGATAGAACCAGTTTCTCCTTCCAGGTTATGAAAGGTTTTTATTCAAGAATGTTTTTAGTACAAAAGAAAGAAAATGCTTGGGGACCATTTCCAGATCTTTCTTTCCTAAATCTTTTTGTGATAGTGCCCAAACTGAAAATAATGTCAGTTCACAACCTACTTGTTCCTCATTCACGTTTCCTGGTAACACTAGATCTAAAAGATGCTTATCATCCCATCCCTATTCATCCAAACATCAGGAGGTTATTAAAGTTTTATGTGTCTGGATCACATTATCACCTTTCTGCCTTACCTATTGGACTATCTACTGCACCAAAAGTGTTCACAAAGTATTCCAGTTATCGCTCATTGTAGGCTATAGATTATCAACATTTTTCTATATTTCAACAACTTGTTTATCTTTGCACAGCCCTTTTCAAAGTATCAGGAATATCTTACTTGGGTGAGAGATATCTTATAATATCTGGGATTCTAAGAAAACATTCAAAAGTCTGTTGACTCCTTCACACAGAATTGTGTACCTAGGGTGTTAGCTAGATATGTCAGTTCAAAGATCTTTTTTTCCACAGGGAAAAAAATAGATCTATATCTAGAACTAATTCTAACATTTTACACTCAGACTTTGGTCAGTGTAAGGGAATCCCTCAGGAGTTTGGGTGTCATGGCACCTATGATTCTTTTGATACCTCTGGCAAGAATCCACATGTGAAAGATACAGTGATATCTGAAGTTTATTTGGTCCCAGCACCAACGCCCCTAATCTTTTTAAATCCTACTGCTGGGGTTTCTCAGAAATAAAACCACTTGGTGGAGGCAGCAGATATCCTTAAATTCAGGTCTCTCCTTCTTCCTACATTTTCCAAAGCAGCCAGTCACCACAGACTCTCAGACTTTGCTTGGGGATCAGTTTCAGGAGGGATAAAAGTGCAAGGTGTGTGGGACATCAAGGACAGATGCAAGCACATAAATATAAAATAGATGCTTGCCCTGATAAAGGCGTTCAACTCTCTAAATTATCTTTGGTCCTTTGGACCTCTTCAAGTTGTTGCAGACATTATCACAGTCATGTGGTACATCAACAAGCAAGGGGGAATCATGTCATACCCCCTTGGCAGACTATCCATGTTAACATGAATATAGCTTCACAGTACAGTCTCACTCTGCAGGCATGTTACATTCTGTCAGAGCAAAACTATGTGGCAGACAAGCTGAACAGGACAATGTCAGACCCTCACAAATGGAAACTTAGATAAGGGGTCTTCTAAGCTGTGTTGAGCTGTGTCTGAACAATCAACTGGCAAGATTCTGCTCCAGAACTCCATATGAGAAGGCCTGGAAGAGACATATGGATTTTTTTTTCTTTGGACAGGAATGTTCCTGTATGCTTTTCCATCCTTTCCAGTAATATCCAAGGTACTTCTGAATATTCATAAGGAATTCTCAAGATCATTGTGGTAACTCCCTTCTAACCCAGACAGCTAGAAATGGCCAGAGGCAGTTACCACAAGCTTCCTCATAGACTGAATCTACTCAAAGAAGAACAGGGGTGTTTGGTACACCTCAATGCCAATCAACTTTGATTGACTGCCTGAATGATAGGGTCTTAATTCCTTTCAGGCACCTGTTTACTGAGGACATGCAGCAGGTCCTCATGGAGTCAAGAAAGCCTGCAGCTAGAAAATCATACATTAGCAAATGGAAAAGGATTTCTTGTTGGTGCCAACAAAATAACCAGCACTCATTCAGGGCTGGTTGTTCTCTACTTTTGCAATATCTATGCAAGTTACTATCTTATGGCCTTTTTTACTCCTCTATAAAGATTCTTTTATCAGCCATTTCAGCATTTGACTTAAGGTTTTTAACAGTTTTACTGATTGCTCTGACCTCTGCAAAAAGGGCATCTGAGTTGCAGTCTCTTATGGTGAGTCAACCCTATCTTATTTTCCACAGAGATTGGGTTTCTTTGACAACTAATCCTTCTTTTATGCCTAAAGTAATATCTGAGTTTACTTTAAGCCAAATTGCAAACTATCCATCTCCACTTTTTCTTTCCTGAACCTAAAAATGAAGGAGAACAATACCTTAGCTGTACACAGACAACTTAGGTATTTTCTTAACAGAACTATAGCTTTCAGATCTTTAGATCAATTCTTCATTTCTTATAAGGTAAGAAGAAGGAACAACCTGTGTTGAAGCAGACTATTTCCTAATGGTTATCTAAGGCTACCTTGTGTTATACCCACCACAACAAAACTATTCCAGGCAGGGTCAAGGCCAACTCTACCAGGGCCTTAGCTTCATCTATGGCTCTTTGGAAAGGGTTACAGTCTATAAGTATTCTAGAAGTTGGCAATTTTGTCCCCTGTACATACTTTTACAAAGCACTATAAGTCTGATTCCTACTCCAGGTCTAGATCAGGCTCCACCAAGACCATCCTCCAGGGGCTCCTTCCACCTCCCCAGTTTAGTTAGCTAGGGTAATCTACTCATATAGCTCAAGCTACTGCAGCCATGATCAATATGATGAATATAGTACAGTTTTGTAAGTAAACTTACCCAGGAGCGGCCTTAGATCAACTGGTGCCCTAGGCAAAAGGGCTCCACGTTACCCCCCACCACATCACCTGGTGCCCCCATCCAGGTCTACCTACCCCAAATAAATCCTGGAAAAGCACCCCTGCTAGAGCGGTGCCCTAAGCAGCTGCCTAGTTGGCCTATGCCTAAGGCCGGCTGTGAACTTACCATAACAGTAGATGTTTGAATGATCACTGCTGCAGTAGCTGCACCCTTCTTGCACCCCCTTGTTTTTGGTCTTGTTTATGCTGGGGTATGGGCATTTACTTTTTGTTATCCCTAGCATTGTTCTCTCTCTTGCTGTTGGTATGAAAGCTTTGAAGGGCTTGGCACCTAAACGTGTCTTTTTAGTCGGTTTAGCTTGAGCTGCCTGACAGTTTGGGCACATGGAAGGTACCCTGAAGATTTGGAAGCTGGCAGGCCATTATATCCTTAGCAGGATATAATCTAAACAGTTCAGGCTACTGCAGCAGTGATCATTCAAACATGTACTGTTATGGCAAGTTTATCTACACGACTGTACTTTTGGTGACACTACTCATCTCCACCTCTGTAGTTATAATATAACATTTATGAAAGCCATATATATAATTATTTATGAACCTGATTTATACACCACCTATTAGCTACAATATTAACATTTTCTAACCTACCTAGTTCTTTCCCTCACCACCATTGCTTAGAACTCATAAGCACTAATCACACAATCTATTATTTATTTGACAAAACCACTAATACACCTCTTCAAATATTTAGTGTTCGACATCTACAAATGCGTAAGTATGTTTTATACTGTAATATTTTGTCTTTATTTCATATGAAGGTAATCTCATTAGCAAATGAATGTGTAACTGTTAATGAATATAACTTAATGCCTGTTCATGCATATTTCTGAAATGTCTGTGTAAAAAATGCTTAACCAGCAAAAACGATAATGTGAGTTCCAGCAAGGTGAAAGCAAATGAAACAAACTAAAAAAAAAAAACTAAGAAAAAAAGAGAAAAAAACACTGAAAATTTCTTATACAAAGACTGTTGAGTGCTTTCAGCTGTTAAAGCCTTCATCAGAACATACCAAGTTTTAAAAAATTTCCATTTAAATATAGTGTATACAAATCACGACTCAATTTAAAATGTATAATTAATTAATAAATTAAAAGGACCGTGTCCCATCATAACAAAGAAAAATTAAAATAAAGCATATATTTGTATACATATTTTTTGTGTATTTTACTTATTTTACATTTGTTTACTTGGAAAGTACATTTGTATACATAGAAATGACTGCTAAACACATTCACAGTATTATTTGCACCTATTTCTATGCTGATTCTATGCTTCCTAGTAAGCACACTTTATAATCCACATTGTTATGGAGCCCCAGTGTACTGTAAGCATGTAAAATAATCTGCCATTTTAACTTTGAACTTGTTATGATGGGACATGGTCCTTTTAACTCATTAATTAATTATACTGCTTTAACTGAGTTGTGATTCATATACACTATATTTAAATGGAAGAATTTTTAAACTTACTGTGCTCTGATGATGACTTTAACAGCCGAAAGCACTCCACAGTCTTTGTATAACAAATCTTCAGTGGGTTTTTTTTCTCTTTTTTGGTGTTTTTTTTTCAGTTTGTTTAAAAATGTTTGTTGTATGTTTGAGCTCTACTTCCCAGGCCTCTGCAAAAAAGTGTTTTTTGACTAAACCCAATTGGACAAACCTGATAAACTAAACCAAAATAAAAGAAGTAAATACATAAATAAATAAATAAATAAGGAACACCATAAAATTTAGATGAGCAAGGCTAAATCTGAGAACCAGAATTGTAGTACTATGCCTAAATCATCTGTAGAGAGGTATGCATGATTTTCAAATTAAAAACTTCCCTCTTGCAAAAGCATTAATAAAAACTCTTGACCTTGCCAAAATAAACCTGGCAGCATTCACTGATGAAAGTATTTTAACACTGGAGTTGCAAAAACAGTTCTTGGGAGGTATTTTATGACATCAATGAAGAATGCACGCTTAGCATAACTTAAATTACAAAACTGTGACTGATTCATGTAATTATTTCATGACCCAAATCATACCAATATCACACCTCAATGCAATAGCTGTATAAAAGGAATGAGAGGATATTTTAAGCATTTATGGTAATTATTTCACTGGCTTGGAATCCAAACTGGAAAATGGACGCTGGCATTTCAGGAATAGTATAAAGATGTTGGCAGTGTGCTTTTTGGTTATTTTCTGAGACTACACAAACTGCATGCACTAGAAACAGCAACCCCACATAATTCAAGCCACAGAATCAACATCTAAAATTAGTTTAACAAAAAAGAAATTGTTAAACATATTACAAAATAAAATTAAAAATAGACAGTAACTAGGCATCTGGAAAATGGCAGAAGTGACAGAAGCTCTTCTTAAATAGCTAAACTAAATACAATTAAATAACCTAAAAATATTTTTAAATGCTAATATGATGTATCCTAATATGACCTTTAGTGCACTACTAAAATAATACCAAACAACTAATAGGCAACAAAATGTGCTCAAAATTGTCTCAGAATTACAGTAGAAACATGCCCACAAGTCAGTACATTCATAAAATCATGCATGAAATAACTTGCACATAACCATTAACTAAAACTTAACTTGCAAGTGGAAGGTTATAGGCAAATGCATAAGATAAATAAGATAATTCATAATTTCGTTTGCACAGTAAAAACTGTAGTGCCCTATTTAATACCCTGCCCACACAAATAATAATTACTACAGCCCACTGAAATGAATGAGAAACAATAACTGAAGCTAGAAAGAAAGCAAAAAAAGATAACTGGAGCATTTAGGAGTTATGTGCATGTAAGATATGAAATAACCTCTATCGTAAGGTAAGGAACTCAATTTTGTGACTAGTGGCTCTGTCACTTATCACAAAACTTATGTTACAGTACAAGAGAGCTCTTTTATTGCACTCTAAACTTCCACATATTAGATACATATGTGTGTCTGTGTACATGTATATCTGTCTATATACATACGCAAATACAAAATAAAAATATAAATATAGTCCACAAAGGCGTTGCACTAGGAACAACATCGGCAGGTAAAATCTCTTGTAGTTTATTCCACGAGTAAACAAGGATAAGCGCTTTCACAGAAAATAAAAACTCTGCTTCATCAGATCCACCATATTCACAATAGAAGCAGCTTAAATGTGGTATTTAAGCTGCTTCTGTTGTGAATATGGTGGATCTTATGAAGCAGAGTTTTTATTTTCTGTGAAAGCACTTATCCTTGTTTACTCATGGAATAAACTACAACAGATTTTACCTGCCTGTGTCATTCTTATCAGTGCAACGCCTTTGTGGACTGTGTTTATACATTTTTTGGCTGTTTCTTGGACTTGGTTTACCGGAGTTGTGTGTAGCTGTGTTTCTGAAAAATATAAATATGCATAATATGTATTTATATAGAGAGAAATAGATATAGCTACATACACACACACACACACACACACACACACACACACACACACACACACACACACACACACACACACACACACACACACACACACACATCTATACTCTCAGTCCTCTACCTAACTCTCCTACTGCAACCACTGAAGCAGACACCCCCCCCACACATGCAGGGGCATCACAGTCCAGTCATACTCCTACAGAAATGCGTACACAATGTCACACCCCCCCACCACCACTACCTTTCCAATGAATTCCATTAGGTAACCATTTAAAATGCTGGGACCTGCTAGAGTGAGTCCTGAAATATGGAGACTGAATGGCCAACAGAACGGACTTACATATACTAAGTCTGAGATGCCATTTCTCAGAATATTCCCTTTTCTCCAATGTATGGCAACCTCAGAGTTGGTATATATAAGTTCAGGGGTGTTGGAGTGTAGGGGTGCTCCCTCTTACAAAAAGAAATTAAAGGAGAAGAGCAATTTTTGAGATTCACACTTCTGCGTTTTGGTCTGTTTTTTTCAGCTTTTTGGCACCTGGCATTTCGAGTTACAACATTTTAATACAAAACCATTTCACTAAAACTGCCTGCAAAGCAGTATCTTCCAGTGACTTAAATAAGTGACTGCTGTATTTTGGCTGTTAATTAACACAGCTGGCTGAATCACTCAGTTGTGTAAATCACTTACCACAGGCATTTTCTGGGGAGAGAACATGGCTAATTAGCATTAGCCGCTCCCATGGATTGCCTCATTATCTTGCAGCATGGTTGCAGGACAGCCATCTGCGGTGATTTTTCTACTCACAGAAAATCAATGCATTTGGTAGTTCTCTTCTGAATCACATGACATGTCATCCTATGAAACACACGTTTTCCTGATAGTATGTCCTTTATTTTCTAAACAGGCATTTACATATCCCCCACGTTTCACTGTTTGTTGTGAGCACTTCATTTTACCAGGATGTCTTAGATAATACATTGTGATATTTATTTATCATTTGTTTACTGGGAAAGCCCAACTAGAAACGAGCCAATTTTCAGCAGAGGCCTGGGGAGAAATGCTCCAAACGCATGTCTTTGTAACATGGGAGGAAACAGGAGCACCAAAAGGAAACCCACACAAATGCAGGGAGGGCATGCAGACTCCATACTGAAGGCACCCCAGCTGAAAATCGAACCAGGGAACCACTTGCTGTGAGGCGACAATGCAAGCTGCTGCACTACTGTGCCGTCCAATATTATATCAAAGACCTTTGATAGATCAGATACTCTGAGAACAGTTAACCATTGAATTGTAGCCATTGAGACATGTTCTTGAAATGCAACCATATTCATTCAATCGTTCATTCTCTGATACATCTTTTATCCATTTTAGAGACATATAGGAGCCAAAACCTATTATAGCATTCAGTGAACAAAATCAGAGGAGCTATTCCTAAATGGGGCACAGTCTTTGCAGGATATACCAGTGCCATATCTCCAAACTGTCCAGATTTTCACAGAATGTACAGATTTCTGCCACATATTTTTAGTCTGGTCCTCATATAATTTATGGTTTTATAGCAAATCATTGAGGACTGAAGTCATTAAATAATGACAGATGTTTGAATTTCAGACTTCATATCCTTCAGAAAAATGCATGCTAATGCAAAACCTGTTAATCTAACAGCTTCTTACATTTAAACTAAGAAAAATAAATGTGAGTCAACCAACACGGTCCAAGCAGTCCAAGCAAGATAAACTTCTCTTGAACACCAAAAATATATAAAGAACTGGTTTATTGAGGAAGGTTAGCGCTTTCATTGGGTTACCGCTTAATCAGACCAAAATACAGAAATATATTAAAACACAAAGATATTTAAAAGGTAGCACAACCAATCAGCTAAAACCAATTAAAAAAGATCAATCAAACAGAGTGATGTATCCCATATCACTGACTAGTCAGTAGGGCTGGTTTAAGAGGTACACCACTGTTAAGTCCTGGATATTCAAATGCTCGCAAATAAACAATCCATTTTAACTCACGCATCTCAATAACATTATTAAAATCACCTCTTCTAATGTGGGAATGCAAAAGTTGTAAAACCCTAAATTTAAAAGTATTGTGTCCTGAAAACAATAAAGCATAGTAAGCTAGAGCATTGGATGTTACATGGTTACTTATGTTGCCTAGGTGCTCAAGTATCCTTTTTCTAAGTTGTCGTGTAGTTTTACCCACATAAAAACTATCACAGGAGCAGCAGGTGGCCAAATATACCAAATTGCTGCTACTGCATGTCGCCTCATATCTGGGTGTGAAGGCACGTCCTGCAGTGGGATGTATAAAACAGAGTTCATTGGATATGGAAGAGCATGCTTTACAACTATGGTAAGGAAGCATACCAACCTTTCCTGTGGGTATAGGAGGAGGGGCCTCAGTCCATAGCATAAAAGTCTTTTAATAGACATATTATTTCTATAAGTGAAGGAGGGGTATTCACCCACTATTTGTCTCACCTTTTGATAAGCTAAAAGAACAGGCCAATTCTTCCTTATTTGCAGCAATGCTGTACATCACTAGAATATCTAAGAAAAACCCTAGGGGGTAGGGCTTCTCCAGACCTTTGGTCACTGTCCACAATCCTTCTATTAGAGGAAAAATATGGAGTCACTCTGCCTTGTCATTGTTGCAGAGTAGTATTCCTAACATTAGTTATGTGTGTCTGTGAGTGACCTCTCTCAGAGAAGCCATCACTTAATCTATGTACAGTTTGCTCAAACACAAGGTCATTGGTACATAACCTAGAGGCCCTTAAGCATTGACCATTAAGTATGTTAGAGAAAATATGTGGGGGACGGATGCTGGTAAGATGCAAAGGCCCATTCCTCCAACAGGGTTTCCTATACAGTTGTGTCCCTAAAGTACCATCAGAATTCTTAAAAATGGTGACATCCAAGAAATTAATAGAAACAAGTGAATAATTAACAGTAAACCTAAGGAAGTCTGAGGTACTTTCAAGATACCTAACAAACTCTAAAAGTTGCTCCATATAACCCTCACATAAGAAAATAATGTTATCCACAAGCCTGGTATAATATTTTACATGATGACCAAACATATTACTGCTATGTATGTAGTCTTCCTCCCACTGTGCCATAACCAGATTAGCATAGCTATTGGCACAGGGGGAACCCATAGCCACACCTAGTAGTTGGAGGTAATATTGGTTCTCAAACAGAACACATTATTATTCAAAATTAAGTACAAACACCATGCCATCCATGAAGTGACCATGAGTCTCACAGCATCAACTCCTGCCTGATTGGGGATAACAGTGAAAAGTGTGCAATTAACCATAGGCAAGACTGCTCTGCAAATTGTAGCATGTTACAGGCCACCCTCACAAACAGGAAAGAACCTCATGGCTTCCTGAAAACACTAGAGAGGATAATGTATCACCAAACAACCACCATACTACTAGGACTTCAATACCCCCCTATAGACTGGGAACACTACTCTAATCACCCAAACACCCTAGCTTTATCATCCAAAGTTACAAGCAAAATATCAGCCAGGGAAAAGGAAACATCAACAAGAGAACTAAATAAACCAGATAGAAAATGTTCAGTATTCTTCAGAATTTCAGGAGATTCAACAAGTACTGATTTAAGCTGCATTTCAACAAATCTGGATAAAGGTTCAGTTACCCAACCACATCCCAAAACAATGGGATGCAGGTGGGAGATTAAGGTTGTCCTTATGGATCTTAGGCAATCCATGAATAACAGGAACAGAAGGATATTCAACAGTCAAAAAATCATAAATGTTTTGGTCAATTAAACCCCACATGAGAAGGTCATAAAGATCATTCTTAACATTGTTAATACATTTGTCCACCTCTCTTCCACAAATCTTGCTGTAAGTAACACAGTTGTCCAGCATAGCTGACATACCAGCCAAATAATCAATTCTATTGAGTACCACAACAGCCCCTCCCTTGTCAGACGGTCTGATACTAATAGACTCCTCAGCCTGCAATTGTTGTAAAGCAACAGTTTCCTCAGGACTTAAATTGCAAAAATGCTGTTTAACACTACCAGAGGATTCAAAAATGTTCCTTTCACATAAATTCAAAAAGTTGCATTGAGGGGTGGACAGTAGGTACTTGGTTTACATAAGATATTACCAGAAACAGACATATTCCATGTTCCAAATAGCATTTCAAGCATGATTTTGCGAACAAACAGTCTAATGTCAACAATAACATCAGTAATGTTAGACTTACTGTTAAGAATGAAGCTCAGGCCTCTGTTAAAGTCCGCTAACTGTGTGGAAGTGAGTGAAAAATTAGATAAATTATATACTAATCCTTGTTCAGACGAGGTATAAAGGTTTTCCTTCTCGTTGGTGAACACTCGTCTCTGAAGGCCTTCCTTCTCCTCCTGTCCCTTGACAATGATCGCCCTCTCTTGTTCAGTGTATCTAATTTGGTGGGTAGAGGAAGGGCCATAAAAGGGTTTGAAGAAAAATCACATCCCTTAATGCTGAAAGGTTCTCTAACCTTGCTACGAGCCCCTGGTGTAAGGTGATCTTCTTTAGTAGCACTAGTCACACTAGAAGCTGCCGCATTCGAAAGTGTAGCTCCCAACTGATTCGGAAGCTCAATAGAAGCAGCACTGACATCAGCAGATGGGGGCGTGGCAAGCACTGATGCATTCAGTACTTCTGTGCATTCCTTTCTGTTCAGATTTGATGAAACAAGTTGCGGAAATGGCCGAAGTAGACAGAATACTAGGGCTTTTGCTGGTTATAATGTCTGTCACAGGAAGTAGAGGCAGTCTCATTATGTCCACTGTGGGATTGGGGCTTATCACTAGAGTGATGAAACTCGCTCTTTGCCCATACAAAGATATTCTCCCTAGTGAAGTTCATATGGTGTCTAAGTAGTTTTTTATGCTTTTGTTGTCTCAGCCTGCATTCATAACCTGAGATCTCTGCAAAAAAAATGTCCAGTCCAAGGGTGTACTCATCAGTTGAAAATCTAGTTTTCAGCACATCCAAGAGACGTTCAATCTCCACATGGAGAGACATCTTGACAGGCATGTAATATTCTATTAACAACCTTAGATAATTAAAACTTAGGTCAAGATTCATTTGCTACCAACATTTTAATAAATCAGGCTAACTAAAGGCTTATGTGGGCATTTTTAAGATCCGCAGCCCCCTAGGCCCTACCTTGTACTCAAGGCATGCCTCAAAATGAAATCTCTGCCATTCAAGCCTTTTTGGTTTGTACATTAAATTCTCCAGTTCTTTAAAAGTCTCAAGAAAAGCACACATACCATCAGAGTCAATGGTTTCCACAGTTCCCTGTGCCGATAATACAAGCCTCAGTAGGGTATTAGGCTGATTGCTGACAAGCCTATGGAAACGATTAGAACATTCAAGCATATTGTTCATTTTGCTAGTCACAATAGCAGCAGATGATGAATAAAGCCCTCCAGCATTTGCTTCAAGAGATATGGCCATGTGCATTGGGTAGCCTAACAAAAACTGAACAAATAGACAAAAATAAGCTAACTACACTGCTAAAGGAGACTCACAAACAGAACAGCCAAACTAAGAAAAATAAATGTGAGTCAACCATCACGGTCCAAGCAGTCCAAGCAAGATAAACTTCTCTTGAACACCAAAAATATATAAAGAACTGGTTTATTGAGGAAGGTTAGCACTTTAGCCGGGTTACCACTTCATCAGACCAAAATACAAAAACATATTAAAACACAAAGATATTTAAAAGGTAACACAACCAATCAGCTAAAACCAATTAAAAAAGACCAATCAAACAAAGTGATGTATCTCATATCACTGCCTACTCAGTAGG
The DNA here is from genome assembly GCF_019279795.1 of Protopterus annectens. NCBI lineage: Eukaryota > Metazoa > Chordata > Ceratodontiformes > Protopteridae > Protopterus > Protopterus annectens. The sequence continues at coordinate 688,793,326 of NC_056743.1, forward strand.
GCTGGTTTAAGAGGTACACCACTGTTAAGTCCTGGATATTCAAATGTTCACAAAGAAACAATCCATTTTTACTCACACATCTCAATAACATTATTAAAATCACCTCTTCTAATGTGGGAATGCAAAAGTTGTAAAACCCTAAATTTAAAAGTATAGTGTCCTGAAAACAATAAAGCATGATTAGCTAGAGCATTGGATGTTACATGGTTATGTATGTTGCTTAGGTGCTCAAATATCCTTTCTCTAAGTTGTCGTGTAGTTTTACCCACATAAAAACTATCACAGGAGCAGCAGGTGGCCACATATACCAAATTGCTGCTCTTGCATGTCGCCACAAATCTGGGTGTGAAGATATGTCCTGTAATGGGATGTATAAAACAAGAGTTCATTGGATACGGAAGAGCATGCTTTACAACTATGGCAAGGAAGCGTACCAACCTTCCCTGTGGGTATAGGAGGTGGGTGTCTCGGTCCATACCATAAAAGTCTTTTAATAGACATATTATTTCTATAAGTGAAGGAGGGGTTCTCACCCACTGTTTGTCTCACCTTTTGATCAGCTAAAAGAACAGGCCAATTCTTCCTTATTTGCAATTGGTCAATCCTAAAGCATCTTTCACTGGACGATGCGGTAGCATACTTTAATTCCATATTCCTAACTATTCTTGATTCTCACACTGCTGCTCGCTCCATTAGAACCAAAACAAAAACTACCCCGTGGTTCTCAAAAGAGACCAAATCTAAACTCATAGCTAGAAATAAGGCATGGGACAAATGGCATACCAGAAAAGACCCACTAGATCAACTCAGATACCAAGAGTTAAGGAATCACACAAAAAATCTATTATACTAGACAAAAAAAAAAAACTTCTACTACCATCTTCAACAAAAATATCACAACAAACCTCAAAAGTTTTGGGCAGGAATAAACAAACTTCTTCACCCAGGACAGTCCTCCACTTCTACCCCATCAGCTTCCAACCATAAATCCCCAGAGGATATTGCAAATACCTTCAATAGTTTCTTTACAGAGACTATCCAATCCCTAGCCAGCCAATTGGCACCCAGCTGCTCCAACCCAAATTCTGCCCCAGCGAATACCCCACTCTCCTTTAGCCAATACCCCAGTCTCCTTTAGCTAATACCCCACTCTCCTTTAGCTTTCAGCCTGTTTCTACATCACTTATCAGATCTCTAATTAAGAAATTAAAACCAACTACTCTAGCAGCTGATCTCCTCCCACCAGAGTATCTGCAAAAAGCAGCAGATGCCATACAGTACCCCATCTCCATCATAATCAGCAGAACCTTATATGAAGCCACCAACCCCTCCATTTGGAAAATATCCATGTAACACCACTCCATAAGGAGGCAGCTCCTTTGAACTGCTAAACTTTAGACCCACAGCTATTGTGTCACCATTGGCTAAAATTATGGAGAAGTATGTCCATAAACAACTTATGCATTTTTCTTACCCAGAATAAGCTGTTGGCTAACTCTAAGCATGGTTTTAGGCCACACCACAGTACCACCTCAGTCCTCCTATCCTTCTCTAACACCATAAAGCATAACCAAAATAATAGATAGCTTTCCTCAGCCCTCTTTTTTAGATTTCTCCAAAGCCTTCGATATGTTCAACCACCAAATACTCATGTTTGCCCTTAAGGCATTCTCACTAAATAGCCATGCACTTCAATGGTTTCAATCTTACTTGTGTGGTAGACAACAAGCCGTCCTATGGCAGGACAAACTATCAACCCATCTACTCATCACCCTAGGAGTCCCCCAGGGCTCCATACTAGGACCCCTTCTTTTCTCTATCTTTATTAATGACCTTCCCACTGTCATCCCAAATGCTACCTGTATCCAATATGCAGATGACTCCACCTTGATTTGTTCAGCCACCTCCCCATCAGATCTAATGACATTAACCCAGAAAACTTTCAATATAGTTGAAAACTGGCTCTCTAACCATCAGCTGATATTAAACCCTAACAAAACAAAGTTGCTTCTTTTCTCCCCCACTTGTAAGTCTTCCTCACTGCTCTTTACCATAAAATCTAATAATGGTACCATTATCTCCCCAGATGTGCAAACCAAACTCTTAGGCATCACAGTAAACAACACCCTCAAATTTGATATCCATGTCAATCAAACCATCAGATCCATTAACAAAAAACTTGGCTCCCTCTATAAGATCAAACTTTCCTTACTGCATTTGTTAGGACTGCTATTGCTCGTTCCCATCTACTCTCCACTCTTCTCTTTGCCTCCCCTCTACTCACTAATCTGAACAAATCCACTCTTAACAAACTCTCCAGCTGTTATAACCATATTGCTAGATTTGCAACGGGCATGGCCTATAGGACCCACCACTGTCACAACCTAAATCTTCTGGGGTGGCTAGAATGGCCTAGCCTACTTCGGTACAACCAGCTTATAATTGCCCATAAAGTTCTCAACCACCCTGATAATACACCTGCACTTAAAAATATTATCAATCCCTATAGCAACCTGAGGTCATTTTGCTGTTCTAATAAACTACTGGTTCAAACATCCAGAATCAACAACGCTGCTGGGGACTCTCTGTTTGCTAACTCTGTTGGCAAAACTTGGAACTCTCTTCCTGTTGATCTTACTTTTGAACCCTCTCTTAGTTCAAAAAAAGCCTCAAGCTATACTTTAAAACTCACTGGCTATGTCCTTGTTCAAAACCTGACTAGATCCTCCTCTATAGTCTGTAATCATGTTACATTGCCTAGTCAATTTGTCAACACTGTTTTAAAAATGTATAATTATATTACCTGCTTGCTCAACTGGAGCCTGTAAACTGTGTGTAACTTGTAATCATTTTGTGATTTTTACTGTATGTTCTACCTTGGAGCTTTTCTCCCCAGGCCTCCGTTGAAAATGGACATGTATCTAGTTGGACTATCCCAGTCAACAAATGTAAAATAAATAAAAAATAAATTATATGCATGTCAGAATGCTGTTATTGCTGCCCAGCACCATGAGAAAAAAAATCTTCCTCTTGCAAGTTTTGTCATCGTATCAAAGCTGTTGCCACCTATAGTGCTGTTTTTGTTATAGTTGCAAAAAAAGGTGCCATTCTGTTAATGTTTATCTGCTTATGAGTACAAGTTAAATGCAGTGTAGCACCTTCTACTTTTCTTTCAGTCACATCCTTCAAGAAAGGAGCCCCTGGTGCACCTACCCATCATCTCTACAACTGTGCTATTGTAACTGTTATCCATGGCAGATTATTAGGACTGTAACCATGCCACTGTGCCCACACTTGCCCCTAGTGCCAGTCCTGTCATATCAGAGCTAACAGTAGTGTAGACTGTCACTGCCACAAAGGAGAAGCATGGTGGAGGGACGATATTTATACTGCTTAATGTTGAAATATTCTATTGTTGCTGTCATGACTGACAACAGTTTACCTAGACCTTGAGGCACTCCAAAGGTAGGCAGCACAAATACTCTCTCGTTGAACTAAACCACAGTCTACAAGGTCTATATGTCAGCTCATTTTAATAAATATACACTCATAGAAGTACGGTACTATATACATGTGTTTACTACCAACATGTATATAGACTATGTGTATGTAAGAAGAAATAAATGCAGTGCAGCTGCTATCTGCTTTTTGGTGTTATTAATTGTAATAATCAAAAAAGTCACGCTTAATGTTACGAGGAAGAAAAATAGTAACTACGTTTAAAAGGCAGAAACAGTGTTTACCAAGTAAAAGGTGGCGATTGTGGTATCCTAATTTGCCGAAAAGAATCAGCCTTTTTATAGTAATGATAAGCCAGTGTCTGTGGAAAGAGCTTATCTTAACTATATTTAGTGAACAAGAAAGGATTTGCTGATAGACAGAAATGATTTTCACCATTGTTTTTTTACATAGGTCAAAACTGTGCTGGGGCACAGATGTCACATATGTATTCTGCCTTTTTTCAGTCGCTGTGGAATACAATATTGTAATGGTACTACAGCATTATATGATGTCATCAGGGAGTTACACATATGACAGACAGAAGGTCAGCTCCATCTTTCATGGTACATTTGTAGGTGAGGACTGTGCCAGAGCAACATATTCACTTTGTACTTTCTTTACCCGAGTCTATAAATACAGCCGTTTCTTCACAGCATATCATGACAGTTACAGACACCAGTTGTCAGATACAGACCAAGTTGTTATTTTGTGCATAGAAAAGGAGATTTTGCATTTGTTGTATAAAAACATTTTGTATATATAAAAATGTTGATACTGGCTGGATTCAGCAGCCCCCTATCTCTGCTTCAGGCTTCATGTAGTGGATTTGTTCCAGGGTAGGGTAAGAACAGAAATTTCCAAACTCCGCAGACTTCTACTACCACTATCCTATGAGTTCACAAAGTATATTTGCAGTGGCATCCATATGTGATTTTTGTATACTCCAATCTCATGGTGCTATGGTCAAAATGAAGCAAAGATAGGTATTTAGCTGTTTGTAGTATATCACTTACTCTAACCATTGTACCCTCCTCCATTCCCCACACCCACCATAGCAATGACCACATCCACCGTAGCAATGACCACACCCACCATAGCAATGACTAAAATTTCACATTTCTCAGATTCACCCTGACAGTTATTGGAGGCTTCTCATTCACACACTCTCGGAGCAGTCTATAGCTAAAATTCCTTCTCAGTTTGGTGTGGTGACCCACTACATTGCCTTCTCTTATCCATTAGCATCCCAGGCAGGACAGAGTTCAGGATCTTCCTTCATTGTGCATAACTAAATAGATCATGCCTAACCTCTTGATTCTGGTGATAAATAGATGACAAGTCTTGTCAATGATCAGTGTCTTACCAAAATGGCATGTCTGTGAGTAGTCTCCAACAGACCCCAAATTGAGAAAATGACTGGATTCCAGCCAAGTGGGCATCTAGTATATTAGAAGATGATGTAGTCATTGTTGGTACATTAGAAGATGTAGGCACAGCTGGTACATTAGAAGATGATGTAGGCACAGCTGGTATATTAGAAGATGATGTAGGCACAGCTGGTATATTAGAAGATGAAATAGTCACTGCTGGTACATTAGAAGATGTAGTCACAGCTGGTACATTATAAGATGATGTAGGCACAGCTGGTACATTAGAATATGATGTAAGCACAGCTGGTATATTAGAAGATGATGTAGGCACAGCTGGTATATTAGAAGATGATGTAGGCACAGCTGGTATATTAGAAGATGATGTAGGCACAGCTGGTACATTAGAAGATGATGTAGGCACAGCTGGTATATTAGAAGATGATGTAGGCACAGCTGGCATATTAGAAGATGATGTAGGCACAGCTGGTATATTAGAAGATAATGTAGGCACAGCTGGTACATTAGAAGATGATGTAGGCACAGCTGGTACATTAGAAGATGATGTAAGCACAGCTGGTACATTAGAAGATGATGTAGGCACTCATCATGAATATAGAGCAGTCCTGTTAAAGTGATCTGGTCACACAGCTTTACCAAGTGAACAGGTTAATGAGGTGCTATAATAAAGATGAGTTTTAAAGAGTTTTTTTCAAAACTTCAATAGTACATCATTGAGTGGCTAAGTGAATATACCACACCAGAGTGATGTTTTGTACCACATTCCACATTTCCCCCGGTATCTACCCCCTGCCTGTTCTTCTGAACCATCGCCATTGTGGGTGACCATGCAGCAAACCTCCATAGTGCACGTGGTTTGCCTTCCTTAATTCTATCTGTTTTTCTTTACAGAACATAATGTTAAAACTCTTAGAGCAAGAAATCTGGACAAAACCATAAATAATGGGAGGACAAAGGCCTGAAAATAGGGACAGTTTTTAAATATTATTCTTACAAACTTAGAAAGTGGATAGAATAGCAGGTTTTGCATTAGCATAAATTTTCTGAAGGGTATGAAATCTGAATCTCAAATGTCTGCATTACTTTTTGACTTCAGTGCTCAAAAGTTTGGCAATGATTTGCCAGAAAAACACAATTTTATGAGTAACAGGCCAAAAATATGAGGCAAAAATATGGACATACTGTGAAAATCTGCATAGATGAGAGGTACATTATAGAACAATAGTGTGGCGGTTAAACTGTAAACAGAAAGCACAGCTGCATTCATGAAGTAGCATTTCTGTTCAGTGATGCAGTATTCATTACTGAAACCAAGTCACCACTGTAAGTGTTCCTATACAGCACTGTAGGCACATAATGTCTTCCTGACCCCACCCCACTCCCCAAGACACACTGATCATCTAACATTAAGAATGTACTGGAAAACTATTGTTTTAAGTTCCATGTCTCACTGCTTTGTGTGCACTGTGTTGTATGTGTGTATGAAACATGTCTACATAATGTTTGTCTGTTTTTAGTTCATATTTCTATGGCTACACACTACATATATAGGTTTCATACTGTTCTGAGAATACATGTCCTTTAATGTAAATGTATACATATTTAATATGATCCATGTTATCTACTAAAGCATGTATGATATTGTATTTTTATAATGTTCTGGATGCCCACTGAAACAGGACCATATCCAGCAAAACAAAATGGCTGTCAACACTAAAATAATCAGTCTCACTTCTAATAAACATGATGGCTTAGCCTAAAAGACTCACACTGCTGCTTGAAAGAATACATTAAGACGAGTATGTTTTGACATTAGATTTAGTTCAGATGTTCTGTCTGATGGACTGTACAATGTCACATGCAGAAAGAAACCAGAAATAGAGCAGTGCAAAGCTAACTGAAACATAACCTGTGGAATATATACCATACTATTATTATGTCCAGAGACAGCAAAAAGTGCATTGTCCCAGAAAAAGAGTGCTTGATATGGCTGAGTGGTATGTGTTTTACTTATGCATGTTTACCCTAGTGTTTTATTTGCAGTTTTTAATAAGGTACAGTGGGAAACTGAAACCTTAATAATCTAAGCAATGCTGTGTTATATAGTCATGCAGGTTCATCCAGAAGTTATGTGTAAACAATGCTTCCCTTTTCCCAAATTTGGAAGAAACATTCCACTCAGCTGCAAATCTATAAGTACTGTACAACTTCTTCATGAGTCTGACGTTCATGGAACTGCTTTGAAACAGCATGAAACATATTAAAACAAAAGCATTTCTTTGATAACAAGCCTGAGCAGTAACCACGTTTCCTTGTTGCACAGCTGTGCAGAATGACCTGCCCTTGATTCTATTATTATCTCTAGATGCTCTCTATGCAATCTGTATTTTTTATTTTCATATATTTATCAACAGAGAATGTTGTCATATGACCTTTTTCTTTTTTTTAATAATGTTTTATTGAAAGATAAGAAAAAGGAAAAAAACAAAATACAAGAGTAACAAGATCCAAAAATAAATAAATAAAATTAAATTGGCATCAAGAATATTAATAGAGAATATTAGAAAAATTGCAATTTAAAGAGCTCAGGGGACCTTCTTTAGGTATAACCCAGACATTCATAATAAAAAGAACAGAAATAAGTGTTCAATCTTCCTTCCAAGTAAACTCGGGACAACTGGATGGGTGCTCACAAATGTGCCCTGGGACCAAATAGCCACTCTATTCTTCAGAAAGCAGGTAACGACTGATTATGGGTATTGCCAAGGTATACATGGTCATTATACTAAAAGAGTCTTAAAACTCTTATGAATCCTATGAATGCAGTCATTAACAAGTATAGAAATGTACACATAAGCAATCACATTACTTATTTAACACACGTTACTAGTGCTACAACACATTTGAGGGTGCTCAGGTACACTATCTGTACAGAATTCACAAATAGACTTTCTTCAAAAGCAGGATTTTATTTGCATAGTGAACAATGGAGGTCCAGTGAAGTTATAATACTGAAGCAAAACATATTCTACTGTTTAGGACACAGTCCTGTAAACTATTAACTTCCAGTCCCTAAACTATCTGAGGAGATTTTGAGAACATTTTGGCAGGATAATAAGTACTGTAAAGAAATGTTACTTTGCAAGGTAACAGATGGAGAAGAGCAGCAGTTAAAACACAGTAATCCTAATACTAAAAATAGGTTCTTTAGATGGATCAACTGTCTTGGTTTACAGAAATGCAACATATTGTGATAATTTCTTCAGCAAAAGTCACTTTCTCATTTTCTCAAATGAAGTGTGACTTTAATGCTGAAACATTCACAGCTATAACTACAGACACACATATCAAGTTTGTCTTTGTACAGTAATGCTTTTAATATTTGCATTATTACTCAGAACTCCATGTTTGTGATGGTACATCCCCTCAGCTTTGATATGGTCATTTTTCTTGTGTGCACATGCATTTATTCTGATCTCCCTTTGTTAGTTCTCAATTTTCTTTATATGCAGCTTCAATAGTTAAACTGTAACTAATGATACAGAGGCATACGTTTATTGGCTATGAGTACCCTCTGATGTCATTCCTCCACTAACTCATCATGTCTGCCGTGACCTCATGTGAACCAGCTGCTTTCCTTGACTTCATTTTCCTTAGTGCTGTTCTTTTATGGTGGGCACCTCTTGTTCTCTCATTGTTGGCTGTGCTTGTGGCAGTACATCATCTGTGGGGTTTTCTTTATCAGAAGCTGCTGGAAGTGCTCTTTCCATCTGCCTTTGATGTCCTGTGGACTGGTGAGTAGGTTGTAGCTGGCATCCCTTATGAAGGATATCTGATGACTGTCTTCTTTATCTTTCTGTCTTTGCCTTGCAGCTTGACAGTTTCTTTGAGCCGTCTGTTTGGTCACGTTCCCGAAACTGGTAGAGTGCCTCTGATGCCTTATGCTTTGCCATCTGCTTGGTCACATTCCAGAAGCTGGTAGAGTGCCTCTGATGCCTTATGCTTTGCCATCTGCTTGGTCAGGTTCCAGAAGCTGGTAGAGTGCTTCTGATGCCTTATACTTTGCCATCTGCTTGGTCAAGTTCCCGAAGCTGGTAGAGTGCCTCTGATGCCTTATGCTTTGCCATCTGCTTGGTCACATTCACAAAGCTGGTAGAGCACCTCTGATGCCTTATGCTTTGCCATCTGCTTGGTCATGTTCCAGAAGCTGGTAGAGTGCCTCTGATGCCTTATGCTTTGCCATCTGCTTGGTCATGTTCCAGAAGGTGGTAGAGTGCCTCTGATGCCTTATGCTTTGCCATCTGCTTGGTCAGGTTTCAGAAGCTGGTAGAGTGCTTCTGATGCCTTATGCTTTAACATCTGCTTGGTCAGGTTCCAGAAGCTGGTAGAGTGCCTCTGATGCCTTATGCTTTGCCATCTGCTTGGTCATGTTCCAGAAGCTGGTAGAGTGCCTCTGATGCCTTATGCTTTGCCATCTGCTTGGTCATGTTCCAGAAGCTGGTAGAGTGCCTCTGATGCCTTATGCTTTGCCATCTGCTTGGTCAGGTTCCAGAAGCTGGTAGAGTGCCTCTGATGCCTTATGCTTTGCCATCTGCTTGGTCATGTTCCAGAAGCTGGTAGAGTGCCTCTGATGCCTTATGCTTTGCCATCTGCTTGGTCACGTTCCAGAAGCTGGTAGAGCACCTCTGATGCCTTATGCTTTGCCATCTGCTTGGTCACTTTCCAGAAGCTGGTAGAGCGCCTCTGATGCCTTATGCTTTGCCATCTGCTTGGTCACGTTCCAGAAGCTGGTAGAGCGCCTCTGATGCCTTATGATTTGCCATCTGCTTGGTCACATTCTAGAAGCTGGTAGAGCGCCTCTGGTGCCTTATGCTTTGCTACTGCAACTGTTCTTTTAGCATCTTTGTTAGCCAACCAGTATTTTTTCTTAGCATGGTCCATCTTTTCTATCTCCCACTTTTCCTGCATTCTTTCTTTATTTCATTCATTCCAGGATTTCTGCATTCATTTCTCATGTACCTCATTTCCATACAGGATTGGAAGCATACCTGTTCTGTAGTCCTCACGCATGCTATTTTGAGGCACTGCCATTCCTCTTCTTCTTCATCTCCACATATCTCCTCTTCTTCCTGAGGTGCTAAAGCCCTGAGTAATTCATTAAACTCTCGTGTTTTCTCTCCAGTCAAATTCTAGGTCTCCAGTCTGATTTCTGTTGACTTTAGAGCTTTTTCTGACCACTACTTGCAGCTGATTGTGGCAAACAGTATTTTATACCGTGGGCTGACTGTTTCACTGGGGATCCCAAGCCAAGTGCTTTGCTGCACTGCCCTTCCATCTTGTCTCTTGGAGACAGCTTTCTCCTTGTCATCATGTCATCCACTTCTAAACTGTTTCCTGTATGTGAACCAATATTAAGTGGAGCAATCCTTAGCTCATGTTTGGCAGGTTGATTTGTTTTGCATCCATGCTGCTAAAAATGGTGTGTGCTGTTAGGGAACTGCACACAAGGGCACCAGAACCACAGAGCGTGGGGGGAGGGAGTGCCCTCCCCCACACACACACACACACACACACACACACTTTAACAAGACCATCTTGTCTTGTCTAGACCGTCTGGCAGCTTCAATAATTAAAAAAAAACCATAATGGTGGCAGCGTCTTGTGTCTTCTTTAAGGAGGACCCATGCTTGCGCTGTGGATTTAAAACACAGTCCGCGCCAAACACAGTCCACATTCAGGTGAGAAATGTACACTTTCATTTAAATGATCACATTTGTTATTGCCCAAAGTACAGCTCTTAAAGTGAGTTTTGTTGTTTTCTATGCTGCTGCTGGGTTTGTGTTCTGATATGCTGCTGTGTGTGTGTGTGTGTGTGTGTGTGTGTGTGTGTGTGTGTGTGTGTGTGTGTGTGTGTGTGTGTGTGTGTGTTTAGGTATACCTGGTGGTTAATGTTATCTGGGCTCAAACCCTATACCTTAGGTACAAGAAGCAAGAGCCTGAATGCTCTACCCATACCACCACTTGTGAGTCAAGGAGTTGAGTCCATAGCTCTCAACTGTCCAGATTTTTACAGAATATTTGGCTCATACTTTTAGTCTGTTCCTCTTAAAATTTGTGGTTTTCTGGCAAATCAGTGAGAACTGAATTCACTAAATAATGATAGCCCTTTCAGTTTCAGTCTTCCTATCTTTCAGGAAGCACATGGTACCACAAAACACTTTTTATTTTAGCAACTTTCTAAGATTATACAAGCAATGTTTAAAATGTGTCACAGGTTTTGGGCCTTTGACCCCCCACCCCCCCAAAATAAATTTTGTTTTTTTCCAGATTTCTTGTGCTGCAAAGTTAAGAGATTTAGTTGAGTGTCAAGTGGAGTTTACAAGGAGCTGAGAGCTTCAGAGGAAGAAAAGTTTAGTGCTGCTTATGCCAAGTCTGTTTGTATTGTTAGTAGCACAACAGGTAGTATACTTGCTTCTTGATACAGAAGGCTATGGGTTCTACTCCCACAGTATGCAGATGTATCACTGTCCTGTGTTGTACTTTAAAGGGAGTAGATACCGCAGTCCTGTGAATATACTCATTTGGAGGTATTATCTAGTAATGATGAACCTCTTATTAATTTTCCATACATTCCCTATTGCAATATTACTAGCTTATTATTTCTTTAATGTAACATAGGCAATTTATTCTTCAAGGGCAACAGGCACTTTATTTGTAAATGAAATATGAAGTTGTTTGCTAGCAGCAACCTCTTTAGTTACAGATCCCTTTAATGTGGAATTGTTTAGATGACTACGTCTACAGAAATTTTACATATTTACTGATATTGGTGGATGGTAATGACAGAAGTGGCCTTTTATGGTTGACATTTTCTGAAATGGGTAGTTTTGTCATTATTGGTTCATACATTTTGTTTTGTTGTTTACTAGAAGACTGTTCAAAACTACAAATTTAAAACACATTCTAACAAGTGGTGCTATTATACAAGGAATATAATTTAATACAATCAGGAATGTGAATCAAAAAGCGCATACATGTATGCATGGCCCTAAAAATATGTAAGGAGCCTATGGTTTGAAAATAACCCAAGCGTAAGCTTAGTCCTTCACTGGCCAGATGCAAAGTGAATGTGGGTTTTTATGCTGTTTCAATGAATGTGAGTTTCAAGGGCAGAGAAGTTTACTGCTCATGCTGAGTCTGTTTTCATTGTGAGACTGTATTGTTTGTTTAGCAAATGAATCAGTGTTTGAGCTATTTTATTTCAATTTCTGTAATGAATGTAGAAGTAAATAAGAAAACAGTATGCATGCTGACAGGTTTGATCAGTGTTTATGGTAACTGAGGAGAAATAGCCAAGTAATGGAACACTGGAGTGGCTGGGGAGGGGGTTGCTGCAGGACGGGCTACTCTGCGGGGCCCAATCTATTACCCTGCCTAGGGCCCCATTTAACCATGATCCATCTCTGGTATTTTGCACTGTTTACTATAAATGATCAGAAGTTGGAATGAAACAACGAGGTGTCAGTTGTAAAAAAATAATAAGCACTTTCATTCTGTGTTTGACATTAAAGGAAAGAAAGTGCTTATTTTTTACAACTGACACTTCGTTGTTTCATTCCAACTTCTGATAGTTCTTAGTTTTCACTGTTATTTAATAATTAATAATAATTAATAGTCATATTGCTGAACATGTCAGTGCAGTTCTGTGGATTGTGGACCTCAGCTGAAGTGGCAGCAGCCCACCCAGGTGCATTCTGGGCAGTCATTTATGAAAGGTTCAAAATCATGGGCAAATTTTAAGCTTTACTGTTGTCACCAAAACAATGGATGAAGGTACAACAGTTCACACCAAATTACCTTGACCTGGCCAAGCCTTTTGACACAATCCCCTACTCAGGTGTAGTACAAAAAATGAATAATCTAGAGCAAACACTTGCATCACTAGCTGGATTGCCAACTTGCTCACAGGAAGCAGGAGATCAAAATAGGGGAAGTTACCTCTAGAAAGAGGCCAGTCACTAATGGAGTCCCTCAGGGTTTGGTGCTGAGACTTTTTCTGTTTGGCATATACATCTCAAAAGTAAAAGGAAATACCAAAGGGCTTTGGTCGACTAAGTTTGAGATAACTGCAACCTAGGAGCAGTTACTGAATCCCCAAATGACTTACCCATCATGCTGGAAGGTTTGTCCCAAACAATAACTGGTGCCAGAATCATGAATTGAAACTAGACATCCTTTGGGAAGTCATCTACTCCAGGGAACTGCCAAACTGAAAATACCTCCCGAGAACTGACCCAGTTGTTTGGCATTTAGGAACTTTTGTGTAGTGACTTTACTTTTGACCAACATGTACCTCGCCATCATCTTTCAGCTGTTCCCATTAAGGGTAGCCACAGCGGATCATCTGTTTCCATTTCGTCCTGTCCTCTGCATCTTGCTCTGTCACACCAACCACCTGCATGTCCTCTCTCACCACATCCATAAACCTTATCTTAGGCCTTCCTCTTTTCCTTTCACCTGGTAGCTTCATCCTTAGCATCTTTTTCCCAATATACTCAGCATCCCTCCTCAGCACATGTCCAAACCAACGTAATCTTGCCTCTCTGGCTTTGGCTCCAAACCTTCCAACCTGGGCTGACCCTCTAATATACTTATTCCTAATCCTGTCCACCCTCGTCACACACAGTGCAAATCTTAACATCTTTAACTCTGCCACATCCAGCTCTAACTCCTGCCTTTTTGTCAATGCCACTGTCTCCAACCCATATAACATAGCTGGTCTCACTACCCTCTTGTAGACCTTACCTTTTACTCTTACTGGTACTCGTCTGTCACAAGTCACTCCTGACACTCTTCTCCACCCACTCCATCCTGCCTGTACTCTCTTCTTCACCTCTCTTCCACACTCACCATTACTCTGAACTATTAATCCCAAGTATTTAAACTCATCCACCTTCACCACCTCTACTCCTTGCATCCTCACTAATCCTCTGTCCTCCCTCTCATTCACACACATATATTCTGTTTTAGTCCTGCTGACCTTCATTCCTCTTCTCTCTAGAGCATATCTCCACCTCTCCAGGGTCTCCTCCACCTGTTCCCTACACTCACTACAGATCACAATGTCATCTGCAAACATCATAGTCCATGGAGACTCCTGTCTGATCTCATCTGTCAGCCAGTAATCACCATTGCAAATAAGAAAGGGCTCAGAGCTGATCCTTGATGTAATCCCACCTCCACCTTAAATGCATCCATCACTCCCACCACAGACCTCACCACTGTCACACTGCCCTTGTACATATCCTGTACCACTCTTACATACATCTCTGACACCGGCGACTTCCTCATACAATACCACAACTCCTCTCTAGGCACCCTGTCATATGCTTTCTCTAAGTCTACAAAAACACAATCCAACTCCTTCTGACCTTCTCTGTACTTCTCCATCAACACTCTCAGAGCAAACATCACATTTGTAGTGCTCTTTCTCAGCATGAAACCATACTGCTGATCACTAATCATCATGTCCCTTCTTAACCTAGCTTCCACTACTCTTTCCCATAACTTCATGTTGTGACTGATCAATTTAATCCCTCTGTAGTTACTACAGTGCTGCACATCACCCTTATTCTTAAAAATCGGTACCAAAACACTTTTTCTCCATTTCTCAGGCATCTTCTCACTTTCCAAAATTTCATTAAACAATCTGGTTAAAAACTCCACTGCCATTTCACCTAAACACCTCCATGCTTCCACAGGTATGTCATCTGGACCAACAGCCTTTCCATTCTTCATCCTCTTCATAGCTATCCTTATGTCCTCCTTGCTAATCCATTGCACATCATGATTCACTATCCCCACATCATCTAACCTTCTCTCCCTCTCATTCTCTTCATTCATCAACCCCTCAAAGTACTCTTTCCATCTGCTCAACACACACTCCTCGCTTGTGAGTATGTTTCCCTCATTGTCCTTTATCACCTTTACCTGCTGCACATCTTTCCTAGCTCGGTCCCTCTGTCTAGCCAATTGGTACAGGTCCTTTCCTCCCTCCTTAGTGTCCAACCTTTCATACAACTCTTCGTATGCCTTATCCTTAGCCTTCGCCACCTCTCTCTTTGTCATGCACCTCATCTCCTTATACTCCTGTCTACTTTCTTCATCTCTCTGATAATCCCACTTCTTCTTTGCCACCCTCTTTCTCTGTATACTCTCCTGTACTTCCTCATTCCACCATCATGTCTCCTTGTCGTCCTTTCTCTGTCCAGATGTCATACCAAGCACCTTTCTAGCCGTCTCCCTTACTAGCTCTGCTGTATTTACCCACCTATTTGGTAACTCTTCACTGCCACCCAGTGCCTGTCTTAACTCTTCCCTGAACTCCACCTCACAATTACCCTTTTTAAATTTCCACCATTTGATCCTTGGTGCTGCCCTCACACTCCTCCTCCTCTTCTTGATCACCAACATCATCTTACAAACCACCATCCTATGCTGCCTAACTACACTTTCCCCGGTCACCACTTTACAGTCTCCAATCTCCTTCAAACTGTCCCTCCAACATTAGCTATAATCCACCTGTGTGCATCTTCCTCCAGTCTTGTATGTTACCCTATGCTCCTCCCTCTTCTTAAAATATATATTCACCACAGCCATGTCCATCCTTTTCGCAAAATCCACTACCATCTGACCTTCTGCATTCCTTTGTTTAACACCATACCTACCCATCACTTCCTCATCCCCTCTGTTCCCTTCACCAACATGCTCATTGAAATCTGCTCCAATCACCCGTCTCTCACCCTTGGGTACAGTCATCATGACTTCCTCCAACTCACTCCAAAATTTTTCTTTCTCGTCCATTGCACACCCAACTTGTGGAGCATATGCGCTAACAACATTCATCATTACACCATCAATTTCCATCTTCATAAACAACACTCTATCTGACACTCTTTTCACCTCCAAAACACTCTTAGCATACTTTTCCTTCAGGATAACTCCTACGCCATTTCTCCTCCCATCCACACCATGATAAAACAATTTGAACCCACCTCCAATACTCCTAGCCTCCCCTTCCATCTGGTCTCTTGCACACACACTATGCATCATATCGGCTAGCTCTCTCCCTATACCAGTCATACTGCCAACATTCAAAGTTCCAACCCTCACTACCACAGTCCTAGCCTTTCTCCTCTCTTCCTGCCTTCAGCCATGCCTTCCACCTCCTCTCCTCTTTCGGCCAGCAGTAGCCCAATTTCCGCCAGCACCCTTTGGCTAACAGTACTGGTGGCGGTTGTTGTTAATCCAGGCCTCGACTGATCCGGTATGTAAATATTTACTGGTGTCCACATGAATAATTTGGCCAAGTTTTACACCGGATGCCCTTTCTGATGCAACCCTCCCCATTTATCCGGGCTTGGGACCGGCACAAAGAAATGCACTGGCTTGTGCATCCTCAGCAGCTGAGTTTTTGACCAACATGTACCTAGTCAGTCTATATTGCACAGCTTATAAACAAATTGATTGTGACTAGATCTAGAGATGTTATTGTCCCCTTTTACAAAGCCCTCTTCGGTCAATCATTTGGTATAATGCCCACTTTGGTATGTATCTGTCCAGATCCATGCAACAATTGGAATACCCACAGAGATACCTTACTAAAAGGATAAAAGTCCTAAACAATAGGTCTTGCATACACCACCTGAAAGATTTATCACTATACTCAGTATCCTACAGAGTGCTTAGAGGTAACCTGAGTCTGGCATGCAAGGCATCCTCTGACCTAATACTGATAGACTGACATAACATCAGCAAGTCAAATGGCATCAGAAATACTCAGTCCAGGTATCTAAACTGAATGATGGCTATATATCACAAGGGCTACCACTGCTCCAGAACAGACTATCCATTCAAGTAAAACAAAGCTCATCCCTGTACGTATTCACATGCAACTCAGATCTAAGAATGGGTAATAGAAAATCACGCTACTAATGGATAGAGGCAGGTCCTAAATGCTGCATCCCTTACATGGGTCCCCTCAAGTTATCTATGGTATGATCACAGTTATTCTCACTAGTGCTAATGTACAATTATCAGCCATGGGATAGGTAAGACCAATCTGGAAACGTTAACTCAAGCACCAAAGGGAAATTGGCTAAGCTTAAAATGTCCACCAAGTGAACCCATGTTGTGGCAGTAAATAGTTTAAAAAAATTGCCCTTTTTAGATGACTAAGTGCCCCTCTCGCCCTCTGCCCCCCCCCCCAGCCTTCAACAGCTTACAACGCCTCTGACTGCACAATTTGTAGTTACTGACTTTCTCATAGTTTTGGGACCATGGAAATGGAAGGTGTGGAGGGAACCAGTTCTGCACATGGAAGGGTACAGGTATGTATCCCCCTGCAAAGGATGGTAGTTGTGTAGTTTTTAATTGTCTTTGCAATGAGCTTCATTTTATTTTCCTCGGTTTTCAGCATATGTGAATGTCAATTAGTGAATTTATGGGACTTTCTGTAGTTTTTTTCCCATTGGGATTGGACGGCTTTGGTTTCACAATGTGAATCCAAGGGGAAGAAGACATCACTGGTCCACAAACAACAGTGCAGTGAGGTGATGTTTATAGTATTTGGATGTATGTACTGTCCAGCTGTATTATGCCGGAGAGGTTTGTAGACTGGGAAATGCAATTTCAAACAGAAAAAAAACACAAATGGTGGTATCATTGTAGCATAGGTGAAGATGCATGCATGTTATATATTCTGATATTTTATCATTGGCATTTTTTATCTTGGTTTCATCAGAAGGAAAAATAAGGCAGAATAGTTTCACTGTAAGACAAGCCATACTAATGCTGCTTTCTTTGGACTTTGATAAGATTTTTGTTTAGGAGCTGCTGTAATTCATGTTACTGTATCACAGCATGTATATCCTGGCTGTAATTCATATTAATGTATCAAACCATGTATATCCAGGCTGTAATTCATATTACTGTATCACAGCATGTATATCCAGGCTGTAATTCATATTACTGTATCACAGCATGTATATCCAGGCTGTAATTCATATTACTGTATCACAGCATGTATATCCTGGCTGTAATTCATATTAATGTATCACAACATGTATATGCAGACTGTAATTCAAATTACTGTATCACACCATGTATATTCAGGCTGTAATTCATATCACTGTATCACAGCATGTATATCCTGGCTGTAATTCATATTAATGTATCACAGCATGTATATGCAGACTGTAATTCACATTACTGTATCACACCATGTATATTCAGGCTGTAATTCATATTACTGTATCACAGCATGTAAATCCTGGCTGTAATTCATATTAATGTATCACAGCATGTATATGCAGACTGTAATTCATATTACTGTATCACACCATGTATATTCAGGCTGTAATTCATATTACTGTATCACAGCATGTATATCCAGGCTGTAATTCATATTAATGCATCACAGCATGTATATGCAGGCTGTAATTCATATTACTGTATCACACCATGTATATCCAGGCTGTAATTCATATTACTGTATCACAGCATGTATATCCTGGCTGTAATTCATATTAATGTATCACAGCATGTATATGCAGGTTGTAATTCATATTGCTGTATCACAGCATGTATATTCAAGCTGTAATTCATATTACTGTTTCACAGCACGTATATCCAGGCTGTAATTCATATTACTGTTTAACAGCATGTATATACAGGCTGTAATTCATGTTATTGTATCACAGTATGTATATCCAGGCTGTAATTCATATTATTGTTTCACAACATGTATATTCAGGCTGTAATTCATATTACTTTATCACAGCATGTATATCTCGGCTGTAATTCATATTACCTTATCACAGTATGTACATCCAGGCTGTAATTCATATTACTTTATCACAGCATGTATATCCAGGCTGTAATTCATATTACTGTATCACAGCATGTCTATCCAGGCTGTAATTCATGTTACTGTATCACAACGTGTATATCCAGGCTGTAATTCATGTTTCTGTATCACAACGTGTATATCCAGGCTGTAATTTATATTACTGTATCACAGCATGGGTCTACCTGAAAACGCCGAAAGTCCACAACGCCGACAGCGAGAACACCGACACCGGAAGACCGAAAGTTGAGAATCCCTATGCTAAGAACACCGACATATTAAGGTAAGTGTGCGATAGGGACGTACGATAGGGTCAGGGTGTGGGTAAGGTAAGTGTGTGATAGTGGCGAATGTTAGGCTAGGGTGCAGGTCAGATAAGTGTGCGATAGTGACGGACTTTAGGTTTAGGGGAGTTAAGTGAGTTAGGGTTAGGGTGCGAGTAAGGTAAGAGTGTGATAGTTACGGACCTTAGGGTTAGGGTTGGGTTAAGGTTCATAGATAGTTGTGTATGTAAGGTTTAGTGTAGGTTTGTAAGGTTTTTGGTGTGCTTGTGTTGTGTGTGTGTTTTTCGGGAAAGATATTTGCTTTGTTGATTGTCGGGATTATGGTTTGTCGGGCATGTGAAGTTTCGTGTTTTTGAACTTTTGGTTTTGTTGTGTCGGTTATCTCGTTGTCAGTGTTTTGGCGTGTCGGTGTTATCAGGTAGACCCCACAGCATGTATATCTGGGCTGTAATTTATATTACTGTTTCACAGCATGTATATCCAGGCTGTAATTCATATTACTGTATCACAGCATATATATCCAGGTTTGTTATGAATGAGTTACTTTATTCCCTTTGGAAAGACATTCACAACCAATGTAATCCTTTGCTAGCAGGTGAAAATTTTTAGGTCAAAAAGGCCTGGTGTTTATTATGGTTTAGAGGAATGAACAACCTGTACATCACCATCCTGATTGGAGTACAAATGTTCTGCATTAGGGTGTTAATGTACAGGTACTACCACCTGAAAAAGAAGTCCACCACTTCACAGCACCATATTAATGTGCCATAAAGCTCAAGCAGAAGAAAACAAATGACCTCCATTTTTTATGATTGCTAAGCACAGCTTCGATGTTTAGTGTGAGTAAGATAAAAAATAAAAATAAAAAGTAAAATAAAAGAAGAAGAAATGTCTATGCATGTATGTGTGTGAGAGAGAGAGACAGAAAGAAATAATAAACACAGAAAACATGAGATAAGGAATACCAACTTAGGATCCTTAAAAAAAAAAATGCTATTTATTTATTTATTAATTGACATTTGTTTACTAGGAAAGTCCAACTGGGTAGGAGCCCATTTTCAGCAGAGGCATGGGGAGGAAAGCTCCAAAGTATTAAAAACATTTTAAAAACAATAAGTTTACAGAGTTTAAAATAATACAAAAAAACCCCTCAGTTTAAATAATTATACTAAATTAGATGTAATAGAAAAACATTGGTTAAGTATATATACAAGTTATGTAATGATTTAATATTAATAGATTAATTTTAGCTAGTTTATAGAGGAATTAATGCTGAGTTAGTATAATACAAACTGGAATTGCAATATGAATTGAGAAAAAAGCAGCCTCATGGTATATTTAGAGAGAAACCCAGGGGAGAGAAACTGGTAGACGTAAGGAAGTGAGTGAAGAAGGGAGAGTAAGGAGATGTAAGGTAGGAACAGGCATTTGTTCACATTTAGGGATATAGTTTATCCTGGTGATGAGCATGATAGAGACAGCTTTTGACTAGGAAGTTTTTCTGAATGGTTTTGAAGGATGGGAGGGAAGGTACTGACCTGATGGGGACAATGCCGACCCAGAACCGATAGGTTTTTGGTCACTGGATCATAATGACGGACTAGGAACATAGTTATGTAGAAGGTTGTTTAGTGCTGGACAAGCAGATGGATTCTGGATACATTTACAGCTGGTAAGAAGGTGTGCATACATTACTTGATGGGGTAGTTCTAACCAGTTTAGTCTTTTTAGTGCTATACAGTGGTGGGTTCTGAAAGGGGTATTAGCTGCAAATTTAGCAACTTTGTTATAGCACTGCTCAAGTTTGTATTTTTGTGAAGCCTGACAGTTAGTAAGGATTGGAGCTTCATAAAGAAGTATGAGAAGGATACAAGTACTGGCAAGTGTAGGTTTAGTTGCATCTGTGAGAAAGTTTTTGGCTCTATAAAGCATCCCTATTTTTTGGTGAGCTTTTCTTATGCAATTTTGGATATGGAGGTCAAATTTAAGATTATTTATTTACTTACTGATTGAAATTTGGTGACTGGGAAAGCCCGACTGGGTCAGAAACCCATTTTCAGTGGAGGCACGGGGATAAAAACTCCACACAAATACAGACATTAGTGAAATTTATACAGTTATATATACACTTTACATAGGAATTAAAGAAATGCAGATTAACATATGCACATTTGTATACAACTAAAGCTATCGGTAATTTAAACATACGCATAGTAAAATTTGCAGTCAAAGAGATTATACATTACTAAAGAGTAGATTAAGTCACTATGGGAAGAGATTATACATTACTAAAGAGTAGATTAAGTCACTATGGGAAGAGATTATACATTACTAAAGAGTAGATTAAGTCACTATGGGAAGAGATTATACATTACTAAAGAGTAGATTAAGTCACTATGGGAAGAGATTATACATTACTAAAGAGTAGATTAAGTCACTATGGGAAGAGATTATACATTACTAAAGAGTAGATTAAGTCACTATGGGAAGAGATTATACATTACTAAAGAGTAGATTGAGTAGATTAGGTCACTATGGGAAGAGATTATACATTACTAAAGAGTAGATTAAGTCACTATGGGAAGAGATTATACATTACTAAAGAGTAGATTAAGTCACTATGGGAAGAGATTATACATTACTAAAGAGTAGATTAAGTCACTATGGGTAAGGTACAGGAGACAAGCGGGTATGACAGTAAAGGATAGAAGTATAGAATAAGGTTGGAAAAGATGATGTTAGGAATAATAAGAATGGTGAGCTTGAGTAGGTGTGTGAATATGCAGGAGTATAGGACTCTGAAGGATCCGTTAAGGAGGAGGCGTCAGGACATGGTTACTGGAAGCTGCAAAGGGGAAAGAAGAAAATGAGGTAGCAATTTATAGTGTTAGTTATTACTTAAGGAGCAGGGACAGATATAAGTACAAAGATAGTGATTTTTTTAAAATAAAGGTCTTGAATGAATCTAAGATGCTGATATTCAGAGGTAGAGCACCTATCCATTATTCACTATCATTCCTAATAATTTGCTATGAGAAGTGACTTCAATGGTTGTATTAGCAATAGAGAGAGGACTTTAAATTTTGTTTTTTTCATAGGACAGGGAAATTTGGGAAAAAATTTGTATTTTTTTTAGGGTTGCGCATGAGTTGTACATTTCAAAGGCATGTTTCAGTTGATGTTAAAGCTTCCTGAGTAATGTTTTGGAAGTGTGCCACATTGTTAGATGTGCAAATGAGTGTGGAGTCATCTGCATACTGTATTAGGGAAGGCCTGTTGTGTGGATGTGTGGATGATGTTGGTGAGAATGTTATAGAGAAAGGGATTAAGTGGTGACTGGGAGGTATGAAGAGAGGGTGGAGTGCCTTTTACTGACTGATACCTATTGGATAGGTAGCTTTTGAATCAGAGAAGGGTGGGCTGACAGAGACCTAATGAAGACATTTGAAGTAGAAGTTTGCTGTGACAAACTGGGTCAAAGGCTTTAAACAAGTCTAGAAATAAGGAGGAGACTAGTTTGCATTATCTCTACCTTTATTGGCAGTATATACACACAGTGGCTATAAAATGTTTACACACCCCTGTTAAAATGCCAGATTTTTGTGATATAAAAACTGAGACCACAGTAAATCATTTCAAAACTTTTCACACTTTCAAACAAATCTGTTAGGGGAAAAAATATAAAAAACGCACAATACATTGGTTGCATAAGTGTGCACACCCTTAAACTAATACTTTGTTGAAGCACATTTTGATTTAATTACACCATTCAGTCTTCTTGGGTAGGAGTCTATCAGCATGGCATATCTTGATTTGGCAATATTTGCCCACTCTTCCTTGCAAAAGTGCTCCAAACCTGTCAGATTGGGAGGGCATCTCTTCTGCATAGGTCATCCCACATATTTTCTATTGGATTTAGGTCTGGGCTCTGGCTGGGCCATTCCAAAACTTAAATTTTCTTCTGGTGAAGCCATCCTTTTGTTGATTTGGATGTATGCTTGGGGTCATTGTCGCGTTGAAAGGTGAAATTCCTCTTCATCTTCAGCTTTCTAGCAGACACCTGAAAGTTTTGAGCCAAAAGTGACTGGTATGTGGAACTGTTCATAATTCCCTCCACCTTGATGAAAGCCCCAGTTCCAGCTGAAGAAAAGCAACCCCAAAGCATGATACTGCCACCACCATGCTTCACCGTGGGGATGGTGTTCTTTTGATGATACAAAGTGTTGTTTTGCGCCAAACGTACCTTTTGGAATTGTGGGCAAAAAGTTCAGCCTTGGTCTCATCAGACCATAACACATTTTCCCACATGCTTTTGGGAGACTTGATGTATTGTTTTGCAAATTTTAGCTAGGCCTGGATGTTTTTATGCATAAGAAAAGGCTCCTGTCTTGCAACCCTACCCCATAATCCAGACATATGCAGACTACGGGAGATTGTTGTCACATGTAGTACACAACCAGTACTTGCTAGAAATTTCTGCAGCTCCTTCAGTGTTGCTGTAGGTCTCTTGGCAGCCTCCCTGACCAGTTTTCATCCTGTCTTTTCATCAATTTTGGGGGATGTCCAGTTCTTTGCAATGTCACTGTTGTCCCATATTTTCTCCACTTTTTGATGACTGTCTTCACTGTGTTCCATGGTATAGCCAATGCTGTGGAAATTTTCTCCTGACTGATACCTTTCAACAATGAGATCCCTTTGATGCTTTGTAAGCTCTCTACAAACCATGGCTTTTGCTGTAGCAGGCAACTGAGTAAATGTCAGGAAAATCCTACTAGGACAGCTGAACTTTATTTGGCGTTAATCAGAGTCTCTTTAATTGATGACAGATGTGTACCCAAGAAGGCTGAATGTTGTAATTAAATCAAAAGGTGTTTCAACAAAGTATTAGTTTAAGGGTGTGCACACTTATGCATCCAGCGTATTGTACGTTTTTTATTTTTTATATTTTTTCCCCTAACATATTTGTTTGTTTTTCAATTGAATTGTTCAGGTTACAGGTTACATTAAAGGTGGGAAAAGTTTTGAAATGATTTATTGTGGTCTAATTTTTTTTATATCACAAAAACCTGGCATTTTAACAGTGGTGGGTAAACATTTTATATCCACTGTAGGTTAGAAGTGCAGTGTTAGTACTATCTGAATGATGGAGGCCATGTTGTGTGGGATATAGGAGTTCTTCCTGCAGGCAATAGTTTAACAATTGTTTTAATACAGTTTTTAAGCATTTTGGAGAGGAAGGATAAGATTGCTATAGGTCTAAAGTTAGTAATATGAAATGAATTTCTTCCTTTGTGCAAAGGGATAATGTGTGACTTTTTCCAGAGAGAGGGAACGTGAAATTCCTAGTCTGACCTATTTATAAGAATTGTGATAGAGTAGGCAATACTACTGGCTGCTATTTTAAGGTACTCGTCCGGAAGGTCATCAGCTAAAGTGCAACATGGTTTCAGCTAGTCTAAGAGTAGTTTTATATATAATGTAGGCACAGGTTTGAGGGTGAAAGTGAATTTGGTGATATGTGGCTGCTGGTCAAGGTAAGGATTAGATGCTGGGGAATACTTGTTTAGAGAAGCTTACTATCTATGAAATAAGAGTTGAATTGTATTGCGGTTTTCAGTGATTAGTTATTGGGAGAGAAGTTAGGGATGAATTTATGGTCAGGATGCAAGATTTCTGTAATGGCTGTCCAGAATATTTTAGGTTTTTGTCTACTATTATTTTAAAAGTTATTATACTATAGTCTTTAGCCTTCATTAATTTGCTTTTTAGTACAATTGTGAAGCATTCTGATGTTTTCAAAATATTGTGGTGTTTTATATTTTGCCATTCTTCCATGCTTTTTCTCTATCCTGCATTAGCATTCTACTCGTTTTGGATAACCAAATTGCATAATCTGTTTTCAGTCCTTTCCTTCTAGAAGGTGCAAGGCTATTCAGGATATTCAGGAAAGTTGAATTAAATTCATTTACAACATCATCTAAGCGGAGGATTTTTAGGAAGTTCCAGTTAATAGACGACAGGGTAGTCATGAACATTTCTAGGTTAAACTTAGAAAGGTTGCATGTTATTTAATAAATATGCTGTTTAACTAGATGTGTGAGATGTCTGGTCAAATAGATTAGGAGATGATCATTGAGAGAGTCTGACATTGTACATGTGGTAGTGAATTTGCTAGGGTCTGATACGAGGAGTCAGTCTAATTGAGAATTTGATGTTTTGCTATAATATGTGGGTCTACTAATTAACTGTGAGAAATCAAATAAGTTCACACTAGATGATTTCTGCCCTGTTATGTGTTCTTGTACAGGACAGAAATAAGCTGATAAAAGACTTCCTTCTTGGAGAATATCACATCACTCAGCCAATCCGATCACTGGCACTTTTGAAGTTCATGTTACAGTGTCCAGCCTTTAGAACTGAAGTGGAAGATGACTGGATGGTTGGTCATTCATTCATTATGATTTGTGAACTGGGCAGGGCAGACTTGAAGTGAACATACACACAGGAATACAAAAGGAATACAGTGAAAATGCTGAAAACAGTAAATAAGCAACAAATGACTTTTATATCAATAGTTACACAGTGATATCTGTACTGTGCAATCTTATGTTCATCATTAAAAACACCTGAGCTAAGCAAAAACAAGAACCTTATTGTGCTGAACAGATACGATTTCTAGAAAGTGGTATACAAAGAATAACATTTATAGCCTCTGCTTAATTCAATACACAATGCCAGACATATGGAAAAGCACTCTTGTCAAATCCCTTCCCAAACAGCTCAGGCAGCGAATGAATTCCACTTCTGCCCAATCTCCATCCTCCTTACACTTTGGAAAATACTTGAAAAGATAATTTACAACCAACTGTCCCCTTACATCCAAAAGTATCATCTCCTCAGTCTTAAACAGAATGGATTCAGGGATACCTATCAGATGACGGAGTTTTCAGAAACTTGAAATTCATATGGTCGAAACATATGATCAACTTTTTGAAAACTCAAAGCTTTTGAATGGAGAACATGGTATTTACCCTTTTCATCACTGTAATGCGATCTTGGAGTTGGTATGTATATATATATATATGTATATATATATATATATATATATATATATATATATATATATATATATATATATATATAGATATATATATATATATATATATATATATACATATATTTGCAGGGGATGTGAGGGGCACAGCCACACACATGAGGGTACAGTGACACTTGCCCCCCTGCAAAAATTTAAAAAAGGTAGATTTTTGCATTTTTTATTTTTATTTGATGTTTGAGTTTTCAGTAACCTGATCATATGGTCTCAACCATATGAATTTCAAGTTTCTGAAAATTCGGTCATCTGACAGGGATCTGAAGTCTGGGATGGCCAGAGCACAATGACAACACTATAAAGATGAGATAAGCACTTTTTTTCTGAAAATGGATAAAGGAAACCGTTTAGGAGCTCTCTTCATTGACCTTAACAGAGCTTTTGATTTTACAGACCAGCTCCTCCTACTTGTCTCTCTCTAAGAAATCAGAGTTAGCTCCAACACTACCACCAGGTTCCAGGATTTCTTAACAAATAGGTATTTCAGAGTCAAAATCATTTCATCCCTACCATCGCTAGCATCCCTTACTAAAGGAGTACCCCAGGGCTCCATATCTGACCCACTATTGTTTTCAATCTTTATTAACAAACTACTCTCTGACCTCCCTAACCTTCCTATCATTTGTTATGCTGGTAACGTGGTTATCCTTCAATCCAGTCTCTCATATTCAACAATTCAAACCCAGCTTCAATCTGACTTCTCCTCCCTTAATTTTTGACTAAACAACCATATGCTACTTCTAAATCCTCCAGAACAAAACATATGGCATTTGTAATCTCACTAAAGCTGAAACAAAAAATTAAAATCTCAGCATTTCAGATCTCAATGGTACCCCAACAGAAAGAGCCACTTCCATTAAATACCTAGGTCTATGGCTGCACCAATCACTTAATTTCCATAACCACATTGAAAACATCAGGAAAAATATTCACTTTTATTCTGGTCCAGAAAAATATCTCCCTTTCTCTTGAGCATGAGCAAGTGTGCAAAAGCTTGTTTGTGGATGAGTGGGCATGTGTGTGGAATGTTGGAAGTGCGTATATATGCACGTGTGTGTCTGCCTGTTTTCGTGTGTGATTGTGTGTGCATTTCAGATGGTGTCTGATGAAGTTTGCTTATTTCAGTAAACGTAAGTGCTAACTTTTTTCCTTTGGACTCAGACTGCTTTTTTTTCGCTTTTTTGTTTTCATTCAATTTGGATGGTGTGTTTGCAAATGGTATGCATGGGCTGCTAGGGAGAAAATTAGCGCAGTTAGGTCTGACAGTCTCTCACTGCAGAGAGGCACTGTAAGCAGGGATCCCCATCAGATCCTTGGAATTTCAAAACTATGAACTTTAAATGGGTGAGACCAGAAGATTGAAGTTTTGAAACTTTGAACGTCCTGAATGGAGATTGCCATACAGCGCAGAACAGTATATTTACCATTTACCTCACAGTAGTGCGATATTTATTTAGCAGGGGATGTGGAGGGGGTAAAAAAATTTTTTTTTTGTTTTTATTTTTTTTTTAATTTAGTTTTCAAAGTTTCAAAACTTTGATCTTCTGGTTTCGGCCTTTTGAAGTTCAAAGTTTTGAAACTTCGAGCTTTAGAAGTAGATCCATAAGGAGACACTAATGAGATATTTCTCAATGCAGTTATACCAAGTCTGTGAGTCAGAATTTATTTCTGTCATGCTTATTGACCAATTTACATTGGGCAATTAGCAGAGTTGTACAAAAATTTTCTAATTCCTACAGATGGCTTTTTTAGTGTTCTGACATTTTAATTTTGTATTACTGCCAGGCAACGAAACACAAGCCCATTCAGAATGTGCCACAGAAAGTGTTGCAGATACCTCTAGAACACTTTTAATATTTTGACGTTTGTTATTGTAATTTTGACATTTGTTCTTGCTTTTTTTTTACTTGTATTTTTTTGAGCTAAGATTTGTGAATATAGACTTTGGTATGAAGCAGTGGAACTATGTTGATGTTTGTAGAATACAGTGCATCGCACATTATTATGAATTTATGTTTCTTATTAAACAATATGAATATTTCTGAGAGCCAGAGAAAGTGATGTACCTAGAATCTGTGAGCCTTGAAACATATAATGGGTGATACAGACTGAAATCATTTTATCTGTTGGTTCTCCTTTTCCAAATGATGCAGAATAACAGTGAAGCAGTTTCCACAGGACATACGTTTTTCTGCACAACTCCAACAAAATTTGGTTAGAAGCTGCTGTAAACACGGGAGACAAGTTTACATGAAATACCTAGCTATGGGGAAGAGTATGGCTTTATATTTACTAAACCACTTTCTGCAATACTTCCCCACATCCGTAAGAATATTAGGGGTTAGAAGAACTGGATCCACCACACAGTATTACTATGACAGCATCATTCCTTTATTTAGTGGATGCCCTTGATGCGTACAACACAGAGATACAAGTTGCTGCCCCCATGCCCCAGTAAAGGCTGACTGTTACATTCAGAAATAGATACAGAAGTCATGATTAGGTTTTCACTGGCCGGTAGCGATTACCAGCTTCCTCACATCCACACAATCAGATGGCATTCAGATGCCTATCCAGATCATATCACATACTTTTAATTATAAACTCAGTTTTCCAGCAGCAAATTTAAAAAAGAAACAACTTCCCTACAGTTGATAGTTGAGATTTTTGTGAATACCTCCGTCTTTCTACAGCACTTTAAGGAGAAACCATGAAAAAATGTGATATGTATCCACAAGAATTTGAATACATTGTGTTATTCAGTAAGAGATATGTTCTGTCATACACAGACACATATACACATTGAAACATTAGTTTGCAATAGGTTTACAACTTTTTCAGAAACAAAGAACAATTTTAAGAAAAATATTTTCCAGGGTTGCAGATTGCCTTATATATATGATGAAATGCTGCTGAACTCATTAGTTGAAGCTGTCCTTTCTTCTCATTAAATGTATTTTGGTTAATCATTTTATGAGACATTTACAGAAATAATAAAGCATCCCTCTGTGTCTCTCTTGATATAAGAGTGTATTTTTATTGTTTATGTTTTCTTATGAACAAACTACTGCTTTATTCCATTTTCATGAAATGATGCTGCAGGAATTATACTGATGAATTTTATGGATAATGTCTAGCCGATATGGTTATTTGAATGCAATATTAGTGTGCCTCTGAATACGCAGAACAGAAATTTATTTCCATACATAGAACCTCAAACAAGCTAAAAAGTAAAGTAGCAATAGTACAAATAGTTAATACAAGTAAAAAAATCAAAGTTCTTTTGAGTAACTGATCTGACTCAACCCAACAAACTGTATACAATCCCTGACGATTATGTTAGTGATCTAGTCCAAATTCGAGATATTTTCTGTGATTCATAGAGAGAATTGGAAAGAGACAGTTTGGCCCTGGGTATATATTATTTACAGGACACAGCTTATTTAATAACAATATTCTATTTAGGTAGCATAATTCTGAGTCTTTAAACTGAATCATACACAAAAAGGTTATATGTCAGAGATCATAATTCACCAGAGTGTGCAATAATTTTTGTGGGCTTATGGAGGTAGTTAGGGCATATTTTAATTTCTTTTTTTTCTTCTGCTCCCTTGTGATCATTGAATTTCCCTGTCAAACAACAAATGGCCTGTTTGTCCCACAGGTGGGAGTCCAATGACCCATTTATTGTTTTCTAATTGTGAGAGTTGGGATATAACAGCGAGTCTCATTCACCAAGGATCAAGGCATTTCTAGGTTTAGAACTTATTGTTTCCTCACTTCACATGCACCCCTTCTGTCCCAAAGGTTCGCATGCAAATGGCATCTGCAAAAACATGCCTCTTACTTCCATGAATGATACCATTTCATCAGCCCTGCACCCCAAAAGCAAGCAACTGCATTGCTTCCTACGCTCTACCAGGAAACTGAAAATGAGTCCACACTCTGGACATCCACCCCCTAGCAACTCCCACTAAAGAGAAGCAAGCAGAAACTACCTGATATTTCTGTCTCACCAGCCAGCTCCCCCTGTGTCCAGTCTGATAAATGAGCCCAGATCAGCTGTTTTACAGTCAGGGCTCTACCTCTGTGTGCAATAGAGCTAGTTACGGGTTGCAGTATTTACTAGCAGTGGGCACAAATATAGTCAAATATGTACCGTCTTATTCTTGAAATCAGCTAGATACTAGAAACCACCAGTTTATGGAAGTCTTAGTGATAGGTAACCACATTATAGGAAGTAGGATGGAGCTATTCGTCTGTAGATAATTAGATCAGCCATCAATGGTTTGAATGGTTTGTGTCTATTGGCAGTCTTACCACTAAAACTTGGTGGTATGTTTCTATACCAGGAACAGATTATTCTGTTCCTTTCTGTAAACCCTATCTTAATGCCATAAATTATAGGAATAATATCCATCAATGAACCTGACAATGACTGGAAGCAGAGTTATGAAAAAATATGCACTTCCATCTTCCAAATCTTCAGAGAATATCAAATTCACAACGCAAATAACTATTATCCCTGGTGGTCTAGTGTAATTCAGCTTCGGAACAAGTACAAGCTATTCCTCCCCCAGCACTGCTAAGACCGTGTGCCAGTTTGTACCATTTCACCCATAAATATATTGTAGATTGGCACAATGTGGACACAGCTGAGGAGTAGCCATGAACGTGTGAGAAGTGTACCATTGCCCAAATATATGTTGTGATTTGGGCTCATTTGGGATTCATGGCTTTGTGTAAGGTGGGATGAAAAGGAGTCTGTTTCAGGACCATTTGATCACTACTGTCAAACGATGAGTCACTGCCCATGAGTGGAGTCTAGGAACTGGGAAGTTTTGGAGTCTGGAAAGTTCTCTAGTGTTTTCATAATTGTATTACAAGCCATTAATGAGACTGCCCAGCCATATCACTTGCTCCTGTAATATTTGGTGATTACAGGTCTGAGAGTGGAGCTATGACCTGAGAGATGCATCCTCGCATGCTGGAATCTGTAATGATTACTGGAGCGTCTAATGGCTTTTCTTCATCCACATTCAGTGATATTTTTTGTAAATGTCAGTCAAAAGAGACAATGTGTAAGTACATCTTTTTTTTGTTTGTTTGATTTAAGAAGAGTAGTAAATTGCAGTAAAGGAGCTGAGAGCTTCTCAAGTAAATGTAGCAAAGCAAATGGATTTTTTAAAGATCTGTAGATCTACAGTTTATAAAACCACTTTGTTAGCAATGGTGTCTAATTCAGTAAAGCTTTATTTATTACACAATAAGAAACTAACTTGTGCTACTGATCAAAAGCTAGCTTACCCTCTACACATGCAAAAGAGGATAAGGCAGAATGGCTTAATTCTCCTGTCAGATTATTTTCAAAACAGATCACTCAAGACTGATCAACTGTCATAACGTGGCATCTATGGAATCTTCTTAAAGACAAACTCTGGCTACTATTTATTATCTGTGAAGATTGAACAACAGTGCAATGCTGTTGACATCCACACAAAGATATCTGAGTATAAGTACATTTCTGTATTCTCTCATTGTTTCTGGTTTTCTTTGGTGTTTTTTTTTAAAT
Source organism: Protopterus annectens (assembly GCF_019279795.1). Taxonomy (NCBI): domain Eukaryota; kingdom Metazoa; phylum Chordata; order Ceratodontiformes; family Protopteridae; genus Protopterus; species Protopterus annectens. The sequence goes on from NC_056743.1 coordinate 688,825,088, forward strand.
TGTCAGAAATCAACCATTTAAGTTTAGTACAGAAAACTGTTCAAGGTCTGAAATGGTTCTTATATATATCACTGCATCAGCATTTTGTTTAATGTAATAACTTTCTTTTATGAATTTTAACTAATGCATTCTTTTCTTGTCAAATATTTAGAAAGAAAATTTGTTTTAAAAGCTTGCCAATTTATTGGCCATTTGACAAATGTAAAACTAAGTTTTGAATTGCAGTAGACATTTTTTTATTTTTTATTAAGTAGGAAGAATCTTACTTTATAGGGGCACTACTCAAACTAATTTACAAAGGCTTGATTGATGATGGTTTTCACAGGCAGTGTAAACTGCCTCAGACTCACAAAAGTACACTCCTTATTGACAAGTTCTTATTTATATCTGTAGGCGATGTAAGTATATGCAAAATATTAAGGCTAAATTCTCAGCAGCAGCTCCCACACTATGAATATACACAAAAAACCACAATTACATAAACAGAAATTCTGAAGAATACGCAAGCAGAAGCACTGCCTGTACATCAAGAAGCCATGCATTCAGTGGTGCCAAAATCTGCTCCAGGCAGCATGCTACAGAGACTTCCTTCAGATCTCAGTGTATTAAACATGCTCAGTGAGACATAACAGTGAAGAGAGTCCATAATACCATATTATTTGTGGTTAAATTTAACCAAGACAGCTTCAAAAACCTATAAGGCAAAAAATGTAACCTGATGATCCTAAACATGCTAGTCATTGGTGACTGTATCGTGCACACAATGTAAAACAGGCACATGCCTCACTAGACTTTGGAAAGAGTTCATGCAGTGCCATGCGTACCTGAGTTCAAACCTAGGGAAGTTTCACTTGGATTAGAAGAGGATCTGTTAAGAGAAGTATTATTGCCACTTGTCTTCAGCAAATTTACTGAGACTGAAAAGCAGCTCAAGGCAGACAGTTATTGTTCTGAATAGAATGGCAGCAAACTGAGAGTGTACATAGTGTCGAGTTATGCAAAATCTAACGTGGCAGAACTATGAGCTTAAAGTATATGAAACAAAGTACAGACTAGTCTCAAGTGATACTGTTTTGGAAAATATCTTCCAATTATAATTCATATTCTTACTTGACAGTAGAAATATGCAATCATAACTCAAAAGCTGTCAATACTGTTACATCTCTGCACATTTCATACACTAGTCTGATTTTCTATGATTTCATCCATGCAGGAAATTTTCTTTACACAAACAACAGTGTATTTATTACAAAACAAGAACAAACTGCCTAACTGCTTCTCTTAAGTAAGCAATGTTCCATAATATTTAACAGTTTTAGAACAAAGCAGATCAATTATCTTTATTCAGACTGGTAATATACAGTTGCTCTACCCTTACCTCACAGATTACAAACAAGTTCTGGACTGAAATACATAAATCCATTTTGACAGCTGTAATATCAGAAACAGTTCAACTAGAGAAAATTCTCTCTGACACTTAGATATTTTTTTTTATATTTCAGTACATACTTAACAGACTCAAGACCAAATGCAATGAGATTGCTGTTCATGTTGGACTGAACAACTGCGGAAGGTCCTCCCTCATGGGTATGTAACAGGATATGGGGAGATTATCAAACATCCTAGCGAGCATGGAAAACAATTCTGCATATTAAAATTCTCCCTTCATATCATATTGCATTATGGCAACTGCATAGCAAAACAAAACTTTAGCACTCAGTCACTATTTAAGAACATGGTGGCATAGACAGGAGATCGTTGCCATTTGCCTTAATTAAGATGTACAACCAGCAGGAGTTCATGAGTTCTTTCCACTCCGTAGTTGTCATATGTCACTCTTACATGCTTTTTTAATTGATTTTTTAGACATCTTCAAGTTTCAAGTCAAATAAAAAAATGAAAATACAGAAGCTAAAATAAAAAAGTCCAGGGGTACAGCTTTGTTAAATATTAGATGCCTTAACAATGAAATGGGTGATCTTGAAGTTTATGTCTACTTAGTGAATGCTGATATCTGTACCATTATCAAAACCTTAAAGAACCAAAATGCATATAATAAAATCCACGGTATCCCTCCTTTCACTGTTGCAAATGGAATAGATGGCCCAGTCTCAGTTTCTGCAAAAGAACAAGCAAAAGCCCAATGACACCTACTCAGCATGAAAATTTACTGACCAAACTCCTAAAAATAAATATCAGTGACAAGATAATCCTTAGGAGGATTTTCAACTAACCAAACACTACAAGGCGCTTAATCAGTATCAATGAAATAGGCCCGAATGCTATTGACTATGTTAGCTAAAGCTTTGGGAAAATAGTATAAACTCTAACTGAGGATGACCGTGGGATATATTCAGAAAGGTTCATGGCACCGCTGCACAGTGTTAAACAACACTCATCATATAGCACAACGTGGCTCAATGTTGATTAGTGATACACAAGTACAGTGGCCATGGTAGCACTGTACCTGTCTCTCCTACTGTGTCCTTACATTACGACAACTGGGTTTATTCATCTTGATGCACATGTTTGCCTGATCTATCTGAGTTGGGAAATACACAAAGGACTGTAGTGTAATAATTTTATTGATTAGAGGGCTCATTATTTAGTTTTCTGTTTGCATGGATTACCAATGCCCTATACAGTAACAAGCACCTAGAAAGCACATTTTCTCTGTAGAACTGTCCACAAAACTGTAACCTGTAAAGCAGCAATATAGCACAAATACCTTGTGTGCTGACTAGCTTAGAGCAGCTAGTTGGGCCTCAAGTGGCGATACCTACAGATTTAGTAGAATTCAGTATTGTGTAAACATTAAAGTTAGTAGAATTTAGTACTGTTTAGCTTAATCTGCCCAAGTACAGCACCCTAATTAGTCTGAACAAACAAAGCACCTTCAATACTCTTCTAACCAAAATACACCATCCCCATGTAGCTCACAAATCAAAGGTTTGGACATTGTGGATATGCAGTTTCCTAACTTCTCTGTAACCAGCTTGGTGGATACGAGCATCCTGACAATGTAACAGTTGTCTCATGTTTACTGGCAACCACTTAAAGAAGCATACACAGTATGCAAGAGGTGTACTTACACAATGACATTGGAGGCTAAAATCCCACATACAACTGTACATCAAGATGTCAAAACCATGGACATAACACCCATCTCGCATAGCACACAACACATACATAGACTAATGTATGCTGAGGCACTTAAAAGCAATCATCTAAACAGCAAAGATCACACACCCACCTCGCATAGCACACAACACACACATAGACTAACGTATGCTGAGGCACTTAAAAGCAATCTTCCTAAACAGCAAAGATCACCTAGACCACCTGCTGTCAAAGCTATGCCGCAGTAAGTCCAAAGATACTCAGAAAAAAACAACACTTAATACCACATGTACTATCACCCTCAGTGGAGCCTCAAACACTAAGCTCCTAAGGCAAGTAAACACCCTTCCCAGGACTCTTGTCATAGTGAACTCCATTGTAAGATAGCCTGATGCCCCTAGGCTGAACAATGTAACTGTTAGTTCCTTATCTGGAAGCAGGATCTGCCAAATCATGCATGCAATCAAGTCATCATGCCACAGGTACCAGTATGATTCCATCTTAGTTCATGCAGGTGTAAATGACCTGAGATGTACTTTCCTGGACTATGAGAGATATTATGGTGCTTTCAGAAGGTGTGTCTCAGGCTGGTATGAGCCTAGCATTGAGCATTATATTACCATCACTGAGAATGATGCCACAATATGAGCAAAAAATAATTGATATCAACAACCGGCTGTCCTTCTGGTGTCATTCTAAGGGGATTCAGTATTTGTCAGCTTGGGAGGACATTGTCAACAGATGATGTTGCTTTGCCAAGGATGGTCTGTACCTTTTCCCCTCTAGGCTTTTGAATACTGGCTAAAACTTTATCCACTCCCATAGTGCCTTTTTAGGCAATGCCAAATTGAAAAACCTACAGACATAGCAAAATTGACCCAACTGAACCTCAAGGTGTTACTGCTCAATGCTAGGAGCCTAAATAAAAAGATTACACTCCCTTCAAGCCCTCCTCACACTCAAGAATATAGACATCTGTGCAATTACCGAGACATGTTTTAAAAATGCAGAGAGTACCCCAGCAGTGCAAGATTTCAGTGCCTTCCATACTTTTAGACCAGAAGCTGCACAGACAATGGCTAAAGGTGGAGGTGTCTCAATATACATCAATAAAAAGCATACCTCTAGGATGGTCAAACAGGATGACATGCTGGAATTCCTCCAAGTGCAGATCATCATAGAAAGTATCCTGTACCATATCCTAGCCAGTTATAGGTCACCCTCCAAGTCTCAAGAAACTTGCAATGCATACTTGGACCTACTGGATACACTTAACATCCAACTTAGCAACCTGCTCTTGGGAGACTTTAACTACCCCTCTATAGACTGAGAATCTTACAAGGCCTCAAATCTATAGGCACAAAGATTCCTAGACTTCATAAATATAAACTCCCTTGACCAAATAGTGAATATGCCCACTAGAAGCATCAACACACTGGACCTTGTGCTGAAAAATATAGGAGAATGCTGCACCCCCACCATACCTCTCAACTGTCCAGATTTTCACAGAATGTCCACATTTTTGCCTCATATTTTTGGTGTGTTCCTCGTAAAATTTGTGGTTTTGGGGCAAATCACTGAGATTATCTGAGGATTAAAGTCACCAAATAATGACATACATTTGAGTTTTATACTTCAAATCCTTCAAAAAGATGTATGTTAACACAAACTGTGTTACTCTAGCAACTTTCTAAGTTTATAATAGCAATAGTTAAAATCTGTCCTATTTTTGGGCATTTGTCCCTCATTTTGTTAGGCTTTGTCCAGATTTCTTACACTAAGAGGTTGAGAGGCATGATTAACCCCCAATGTCTTGTCTTCCCTGGTAAGGTCCGACCATAAGATTGTCTCCTTCGAAATCAAAATCAACTCCATAATCCCATTAAAACCAGTAACAATTAGGGACTATTCCAAGACAAATTACAAGTTATTAAATGATGGCTTGCCAAAATTCAATGCCCCTCCAAGCACCATGAACACAGCAGCCTATGCTGAACTGCTCTCAGAACCTCTGTACAACCATGCCAATGGCTGTATAGATGCTGCTGTACCTACCAGACATAAGCCCTGGACTAGCCCCAGAAACAAACCGCCTTAGTGGCATCCCAAATTAAACAGGATATACAACAAAAGGAACAAAAATTATGGCAAAGATTAGGAAAGGTTCCCATATAGAAAAAAACTCTCTCATCAAAGTAAATTGGCAACTAAGAGTGTTAATTAGGTCAAACAAAGCCAACTTTGAAATTAAGATAGCCTCCCTGGTGAAAGATAACCATACATGCAGCAAATGGAACATCCACAACATTTCCTTGAAAAAGAATACAGAGAATAAACACAATGTCCTATACTGATCATCTCAAAGCTCTGTCTCTTGACTGGGTATCATACAGAATTCCGATAGGTTATCTTTGCCTGGCACACAAGACATCCCTGCACCCAACATCAGAACTACTAGATTAAAAAGCCTACATTTTGCTTGTGATATAAATAGAACATGTTGGAGAGACAGCTATATTTCTTGGAGAATTCCCATTCTCTGCTTCAGGTTCCCCGTTCATGTGAAGCACAGTTCCTCCCTATCTATTTTTAAGCACAACTTGGACCAATGGATGGGTAATTGAAAATTCACCCCTGTTCTGGCTCCTATATCTCTGATGGACAGAGTTCTCTTATTTTTGGGGAGTTGTTAACTTTATTGGATAGCCATGTATTTTATTCCAGGCTCTGTCTCAAAGTCTCATAAGGTGTTTTGTATTTTTCAGACAACCAGCGGGCAGGTTTGGCCCTAAATTTCTTTTTTTCTGAGTGAAGCAAGTTCATTTAGGATGTTTAAGATGTTTAAGAAAGTAGAATTAAAAAGAACTACTGTCATCTAGTGAAACGTATTTTACACCATTCCAGTTATATAATTTTAGACAGGAGATCAATAAGCCTTTGTTGAAATGTGTGAGGTTATGTGCTATGCTGAAATGTGGCAGCTTTGGAATATTAGTTTGCTTTCTTATTATATAGTTGCAGAATGTTGTTGCACTGGGGGTGCAGGAGGAATTCCTTTCAACTGTCCAGATTTTCACAGATTGTCCAGATTTTTGCTTCATATTTTTGATCTGTTCCTCATAATAAAATTGTGTTTTTCTGACAAATCAATGGCAAATTATTGAAGACTGAAGTCAGAAAATAATGACAGACATTTGAGTTTCAGACTTCACACCCTTCAGAAAATTCATGTTAATGCAAAACCTCTTATTCTATCAACGTTCTAAGTTTGTAAGAGCAACATTTAAAATTTGTCTCTATTTTGGGGTCTTTGTCTCTCCCCACCATTATTTATGGTTATGTCCAGATTTCTTGCTCTGTGAGGTTGAGAGGTATGACAGGAGGAGTCCTGTTGTCAACTAGCATTAAATTTGTGGATTAGTAGTTTTGCATATTCATTAGAAAAGGTAGTTTTTGGAGACTGAAAATTAATAGGTTATGAATCATTAATGAGACCTGTTAAATTCTTCAGGATTTTCCAAAGCTAAAGAATTCTGTACGCAATCTTTAGCTATAAAAAGCCTGCAGGAAGTTATTGTTTTGTTTTATTTATCTATTTATTTATTATGCTAGATGTCTCTGTCTCATTAGTGCTTTAATATCTAGAGCGATCCAAGGCCAGATTTGCCCTCTGAGAACTCTGAGAGAGAGTATTACATGTTAATTGTTCAATAATGTATGATAGAGTCTGGTAAGGCTTTTTGTTCCTGGTACAAAAAAATCCAGTTACTATTTTCAAGTAGGTTATGTAGCACAGTTTCATTTATTCATAAATAATCGACCCATGACAATCTTTTGATGTATTTTGATTTCTTTAAATGTACAGATAGAGTGGGGAATACAGTGGAGATATTGTTAAGCATAAACTCTAAAAAAGAACAATTACCTGAGCTTGGATTAGATCCTAATAGATTGTGTAACTAGCTGGTTTAGGCCATTAAGGCTGAAGAATCAATTCATATGGTTAGTTCCTGGGCTCCTAGTGTGTTAAGTCCCTTATTAAAGTGGTGTTTTTACAGATGCCTCCAAGATACATATCATTAATAGTTGTTCTGCCATGTAAATGGATAATGGAGGTGGAATATATATAACTCTTAGATGTAGGCTTGTGTGCTTACCTTAAGGTAAGAGAGTTAGGGCATCATCTTTACTGAGGTTGGTCTGCTTAATATGTACAATATCAATTTCCCATCTGCTTTTAACAAGTAGCATCACACTCTTCCCTATTCTCAAAGCAAGTCTGCGTAGATTGAGTACTCATGCTGAATGAGACCTGAGGGACAAAGGACATTTTTTAACAACGTTTCCATGACAGCTAACATGCCTTGTCATTGTATAGTTAACCATGCTTCAAGATGAGCCCATTTATTCTTCATACTTTTTATGTTGATCGCTGTTATTTTAGACAATTTGAGTGATTTATGGTACATCTGAGTGGTTTGCAGTCCTGCAGTGGTTCAAAGTCCCAGAAACATAAGTGGAATTAGTGCAAGCTATGTACATGGACCCAATAACACAAGTAAGAGCAGTGTTTGGACTGACACAGGGGAGGGGGTTTGCATCGGGGTTCAGCTCTGAGCCCACTGCTGTTCATACTGGTGATGGACTATATTAGCAAACAGGTGAAAGGGGACAGATCAACAAAGTTGCTGTATGAAGATGAAATGGCAGTACAGGCAGACTTTGAGCAAGAACATCAGCAAAGGATAAGGGAATGTAATGTTAAAGTGAAGGCACAGGGGGATGAAACTGAGTACAGATAAGACAGCTGTCTTCTTCTTCTCTTTCGGCTGTTCGCGTTAGGGGTTGCCACAATGGATCATCTGTTTCCATTTCTTCCTGTCCTCTGCATCTTGCTCTGTCACACCAACCACCTGCATGTCCTCTCTCACCACATCCATAAACCTTATCTTAGGCCTTCCTCTTTTCCTGTTACCTGGCAGCTCCATCCTTAGCATCCTTTTCCCAATATACCCATCATCCCTTCTCAGCACATGTCCAAAGCAATGCAATCTCGCCTCTCTGACTTTGACTCCAAACTGTCCAACCTGAGCTGACCCTCTAATATACTGATTCCTAATCCTGTCCATCCTTGTCACACCCAGTGCAAATCTTAACATCTTTAACTCTGCCACTTCCAGCTCTGACTCCTGCCTTTTTGTCAATGCCACCGTCTGCAACCCATACAACATAGCTAGTCTCACTAGCCTCTTGTAGACCTTACCTTTCACTCTTACTGGTACCCGTCTGCCACAAATCACTCCTGACAATCATCTCCTCCCATTCCACCCTGCCTGTACTCTCTTCTTCACCTCTCTTCCACACTCACCATTACTCTGAACTGTTGATCCAAGTACTTAAACTCATCCACCTTCGCCAGCTCAACTGCCTACATCCTCACCATTCCTCTATCCTCCCTCTCATTCATACACACATATTCTGTCTTTGACAGATAAGACAGCTGTAATGGCAGCAAATAGTAGAAATCAGAAGAAGTTGAAAATTGAGATAGAAGGTAAAAAAGTGGAGCAGGTTAAAAGCTCCAAGTATTTGGGAGGGGTGGTTGAGGAGAAGGGAATTCTGAATGAGGCGGTCAAAGCCATAATGAAAGGCGCTGCAGCCTACTGGCATAGATTGTCTGGTGTAGTATAGGACAGAAGCATGCCAAAGCTGAAAAGTAAGGTGTATAAAACAGTGACGTGACCATTACTACTGTATGGTACACAAACCTGGGCAATAAAGGCAGAGCATTTGAGGAAGCTAGATGTGATGGAGATGAAGTCCCTGAGATGGGTGGTAGGATGCACACTGTGGAACACATGAAGAAATAAGGACATAAGAGCAGAAGCCAAAGAAGCTCCAATTGCAGAAAACGTAAAAGAGAACAGATTACAGTGATTCAGGCACATGTGCAGAAAAGCAGAAGACAATCTGGTGAAAAAACTTTGAGACAGACAAGAAGAAGGCAAGAGGAAATTAAAGTATACAGCAAAGAGGTGGTTGGATTGTGTGAGAGAAGGCCTATGACAGTCAGGCATGAGTGTTGAAAAAGGAGGGAGAGTGGCATTGAAAAGAGAGAGATAGCAACAGTTGACATGACACCATGACCCCATGTAGATGGGAAAAGGGGGGGTTGATGATGATGATGATGGAGTGCTTTGCAGAGTGTGGGCCAGGTTTAACCTTATAAGAAACCTTTTAGTGTGAATAAGAATATCCTAGTGAGTGATTTTTTTTAAGATAACCAATAGTCTTGGGTAGTTTTAAAGAAGACAGATTTAAGTATGGAGTTCTTTTTGAGTGGTAAAGGTTATATTCCCAAGAGGAAGTTTTAAAAAGTTTGGTTAGTCTTTTGTAATAAGTGCAATATTCTTCAGTTGTAAATTGATTGTAAGGTGGGGTTGGCAGCAGAACAATATCCACAAGAATCAAAATTTTTCAAACCTAATAAGTACATGAGTAAAGTAGCTTTTAGTTGAGCCATTTTGAGTTAAAATACACTAACGTTGAATGTGTTTTTATCCTTTATTTGGAAAATATGAGGAGGACCTAAGATAACTGACAATGAGTGTAGTAGGTTAGACAGATGAAAAATTGCACTTGCTTTCATCAAAAACAGAGTTAAAGTAATTTCAGATGTATGTTAGGTAATCATTCTAGAAGAAAGACTATTAAAAGTTTAGCCACTGCAGGCAACCTACTGCAGTAACTTAACCCCAGTAATAGTAAAATTGATAGTAAATAATTGAAGAATAATCTCTTTTGCTCTAAACAAAGGCAGACTAATGTAAAGAGATTACAAGTGCCTTTGTACTCACCAAGAGGAAGCTGAGGCAAATAAGATAGTGAGTAGAAGTAAAATAATCTAAGGTTCCTTCGCTGCTACTAAAGTTAAGGTTTCACATAGTTCGCCTATCAACATGGCAGGAAAGTAATAATGAAGAAGCTGGGAGACAAGTGCTATAGTTGCCACTAAAAGCTAAACTAAACTAGATATGAACAGGTATTGTTGTTTTTCTAGCTATCAATTTGATTGACTAGAATTATTTCAAATGAATTATTCTTTGATTCCTCTTTGTCTTGCATGTGAAGACCTATTGGAGAATGGCAAGAAGCAATCAGACGATCCACTTAGGTGTCAAGTAGAGGTGGTACTAATTAAGGGAGCAGAGTAATTGGGTGGTTTGAAGTAAATCTGGAAGTTAGCATAAAGCATTAAGGCTGTGAGCTGCCTCCTGTACCCAGGGTACATGTTTGATTCCTTATGTCTTTATTTGCCTACCGGTTGACTCTGAACAACTCAATTAACCAGACTGTTCCTGGGTCAGCCCTGAAAAGGTACACTTGTTTGCCCAGAGGGATTAGCTAGTTAACAAATGTATATGAAAATAAATCTTTAAAAAATGTCAGTGGTGTAAGAAGTATAAATGTAGTGATATAGGAGTAAGTGGAGAGTTTAGTTGCCAGGTGCAGCAAAGTGTATCTGGGTTTCACCAGAAGGGAACTTCCCCAGTCAATCAGCTGTGAGCTGCCTTTGAAAAGATATTGCTAGAAGTTGAACATTGTACATAGATTTGGTGAGTATAATCCTATATTGTCAGGCACTAAAGTTAAATTCTACTGATGTAATATGAAGCCTAGCAAAAAATGGCTAAAAGGCTTACCTGAAAAACCTTAAAAATTCTCCTCCAGTTGCCCTCAAAGGGAAACGGAAGACCTCAGGTTACTGTGCTTTAGCCCAATAATATTATTGGGAGGGGGCAATAACTTTCACCCCAATGTCTGCCTAGTGAGTTATTAGGCAACTTTTATTATCAATGATTTATTCAAATAACTAAAATAACATTCTCTGTGTGTTCCTTTTTCAGTAATCTTCAGCTGTGTATCATAGCAGAGAACAAAGCATAATGGGACATCCAATTCCTTCTCCTTGCCTGTTTCAGTGCATGAAGTACAATACATGGTGCAGTATTTGGGTGGGGGTGGGGTTGCACAATGGCGCAAACCTGCTAGAAAATAAATGTTAAAAAAGGCAAAGGAAGACCTTACTCAGTTTAATAATGTTTTTACCCAAACCTAACACTTTTGACAAGAGTAAACCAAAGACTTGGGTGTTTTAAAAGAGCCTCATGCTGTGGTGAAACACATTCTAATGAAGCTGCTGGAATATGCATTCTCACATATCACACAAACACCAGCCTTCAGTGTCCATTCCAGTGTTAGCTATAAGGTGATGTTTGTGATGAAAGGAGATACTGCCAGCCCAGCTAGCTGGAATTTTGTAAATTATTATATGTCATTGGTGAATATCGAAATAATTTATATAAGATGCTTGTGCTACAAATGTATTAGAACTGTAGGCCATGTGTATATCAAACTGCTTGTACAGACGTGTGTGTTGAGAAAGTATTTCTAAAATGCTTGTGTTTAAAATGGATCCACAGTGTGCCCTACTGGAGGACAGCAGAAATGTACATGCATTACTGTAACTGTTTAAATGTATATTTTTTGACAGTGGAAACTGGAATGCAGGAGGTTGGCTTCGGTCCAGAAAACTTCAGAAAAATGACTGAAATTAAATTACTTTATGGCTAGGCCATAAAAATTGGTATCTTTCAGTTTTCAAGACAGGAAGAGACACAGTGCCTTTACTAGGAAACTTTCTGTATTGTATTTAGGGTGGACTAATTTCTAGCCTTAAAAGCATGAAGGAATGCAATTGTTTTATGACTTCCAGTATCTGCCAAAGATTTGAAGGGAAGTCCTTGTCTGTATAGTTTTACAGGTAGATGTTAAATGCTGCCAGCTTCTAGCAATGTTAGTTTTGAGCCTGGGAACTAAAAGTCAGATGACAAGAAATTATGTCATTCTGCAAGCAATCCGAGAAGTAATATTTTAGATATTAATTTGAGAAGTCTCTTAGTGAGTCAGGGCATTCTGTATTCTGTCTTGGACCTGACAACAACTAGAACATCATTCACCACACCTACCTTACTCTAGTAGTAATTTTCTAGATTATAGTATAATTCTGTTAGATTCTGTCAGGAATACAGTAAAGCTTAGTTTAGATATTTTTTTTATTTATTTGAGACTGTTCTGCAATGCTGTTTTAAATATTTCCTGTGGTTTTGAACTTTGATGTCACTGTGAATATATATTTAGTATTATTGTGTTCTTTTATCATTTATTATTAAATATAGTTAAACCTTTCATTGTGGCTGATCTGTGTAGAGATATTTAAGTTTTGAGAATACCTGCATAATTATTTGGTGACAGTGTGTGGGCACTCCTAATAGCCTTGCTCTTGGTCAAACTATCATTTGTATTAATATTAATATTATACAGTAAAATTGGGCACCTTTGTTAAAGGCATTAAAGTAGCTGATAAGAAGTTGACTGGTGCAGTGATAACTACATTATAGTTTGGGCAGAAGGGGGCATAGCTAAACCTGTTCCAGCCTTTCCCAGGTGTGTGTGTGTCAGCTACTTGGGCAGGGACACGAAAGCACTGTTCAGACAGAGAAGGTGCTGGGGGTCTTAGCTTGGTCACTCAGCTGAGATCTCAACCCTATAGCTGTACCAGTGGGGAGTCTTACTGGGGATCTGGAGGAAGAGTGAGAAACCAGCCCTGGACTTACTGTGGTCTCTGTGTGCTCTTAAGGAAAATTGTACTTGATGCAGAGAGCTGCATTTGGAAATACTGTCTGTGTACTTGTTATCTTCCCAGTATATGTCCTCCACTGTTGCCAGTGGTGAGGATTGAGGTTCGTGGTGGTGCACCACAATGTTATAAGGAGAGCATGTGAGATAAAATAGCAGAAGCTCTCGCCTGTACTATAAACCAGGAAACAATGTAATTTACCTTTTTACAGCAGTTGCAATACAGCACTCAGAGCCATACAGCATATTACAGAAGTTGATGGTTCACTACAACAAACAAAAAACAATCAAAAACAAGCCTCCACAGTTAACTTATGTATGGCAGATATTATGGTATGAATTAAATTAAGTTATTTGTTACACATTAAAAACACTGCCTGAATTAGCAGTAGTATGAACCTATTCAAAATTAAAATAACAGCATTGTATGGCAGTCTCTATCCCACCAAGACAGGCACAAAGCAAAAGCAATTCAGAACAGTTTACACAAGTACAACAATGCAGTCTGAAAAAAAAGGGCAAAGTGGAATACAGAATGAAACTTTCGCATTACCACAATACAGTGAACAATGCAATTATAAGAATGAGCACATATGTGAGACGGTATTAAGGTAAAAACTCCATTAGTCTTAAATTACAATACAGATAAAGATGAGGAATACGAGGTTAGTATAATTTTTTCCCAGTAAAATAAGGGCAACAATAACATCTATGAAAGAGAATGAAAGAGCTTAACAAATGTACATACATGCTGTCTATTAACTAAGAGTTCAGTGAAGCATTTTAGACTGAATAAATACTGTAAAACTGAGTCAATCTGTAACTGCTTAGTATCTAATAATATGATTTAATAATTTGAAAACAAACTTACTCATTGTTTCTGAGGGGGACTGGAGACAAATCAGCCATCTTGGCCATAATATTTGCAATATGTAATTTTACACAGCATTATATAAATGGATGGGCAAGAATTCCATCAACTCAGAAACAATAGTACAGACAGGTTACAAGAATGCCGATTGTATGATAGCAGCTTTTTGTTCTTCTGTATGTCACTAAAGCTGTATGGGTCAGAATTTTAAGTCTGTAGGGACATCTTGGTTTAGTTATGTAGCTATGTTCTGAATCTGTGGCTGCAAGCTGAAAAGAAAGAAAACTGCAATCTCTGGAACCTAGAACAGAGGTCAGTAGCTCACAGGGAAACCATATCTCTTACCATAAGAAATCTGTGCAGAGCCAAAATTAATGGGGGGACAAAGGGCCAAAAATAGGGACAGATTTTAAATATTGCTCTTATAAACTTAGAAAGTTCTTACAATAACAAGATTTTACATCAGGATGCATTTTCTGTAGGATATGCAATCTGAATTTCAAATGTCTGTCATTATTTTGTGACTTCAATCCTCAGTTATTTGCCTGAAAATCACAAATATTATGGTGAACAGACCACCTATATGGGACAAAAAGTTGGACATTCTGCGAAAATCTGGACAGTTGAGATGCATGCAGGGAACTTTCTGTGTGTCTGAATGAGCACTAGGTCACAGCCATTGCCGTTTGACATGGATAATAGAGCATTTAGATCATAGTCTCCCAGTGAAGTGAAGTTTACTTCAGCTATCCGTAAACACACATTTGGGCTAATTCTGGATGGTCTAAGTGAGCTATTTGTTGTTTACACATCAGATCTGGCTGAAGAGTTTGGGCAACAGTTATCACAACTTTTATCTCTGCTGTTCTGTGTCTCTCCTCTGGGCCTGTGACTCCTACCTGTGGATTCAGCCCTAGTATAGCTATGTTGTTTCTAGAGGCCCTTTCAGATAATTTTATGTCTGCAAAAACAGTCTTACTCTTTTTATTTTCACTGGAACGAAACTAGCTTTAGGTTTCCTATCTTCCCTTTCTCCCTGATGGTGAGTTCTCATGAAAAAAATTGAACTCGGTCTGTCAGGTTTATCTAAATAACTTACTTACCATGACTATACTCAGAAAACAAATTGATGACTTTTGCTATTCCAGCTTCGGCAATTGACATTGTGAAAAAAATCAGCATGTCTACACATTCATTTTTCCAAATCCCTTCATGTTTCAAAATATTTTACAGTAATATGGACAAGACCAGTTGATATACATTTACAGAAAAAAATGTCTTCAAGAACACCTATGGCTCTGTGAAGAATAGGATGACCTGATACGCACAAACATCATAGAAACTCTAACTGTTCTTTTAGAAAATTATAATGTTATCCTTCAATGGTCTTGGGCCATTAGCTCTCAAGTGAATCTAAAATCATTGTTCTGGGCAGAATAGTCTTCACTGCTTCTACTCTGAACTTGTGAACTATCATCTACTGAAGTTATCTCAGTCAGTTTGAGTCGCTTTATGACCTAATGTTTACTGGCTGTTTGGATTCTCTTCTTGGGAAAGAAGCCAAACACAATGAGTTCCCTTAATTTGGTGGTGACATAGAATACAACACCCAACAGGTAAAATTACAGTGGATGTTTAGGAGAGTCTCTAATGGCCATGTATGGCAGCAGCTGGAGGACATCAACAGGACAAAGAGAATTGCTGAAAGTGCCAGGCCTTAGTTGTCAAATTGGTTCATATACAGGACTTTTCTTTCTGATGTAGCCAGCAGTCCCTTCCTAGCCATATGAGCTAAATTCCTAGCCAACAATTTTTTACATAAGAACAAAAAAACTGATCAGAGGGTTCTAAAATTTGTATTCACCACCCCTTCAAAAGCAGGCCCATATTCTGCTTTTGAGCCTGTTAATTTGCCCCTACAGGTATGGGATACACTACAGATGGCACGTAACAAGTTATTTTCTCTGCCCTCATTAGACTTGTCCTATAGTCATGTATTCTTACATTTCCTTACTATTTTTGACACTGTTACTTCTTTGGGAAGACTTTTCCAATCATCTAGTGCCGTTTCTATGAAATAATATGAAGTTTTGCACCCTCCCCATATGCTAGCCATGTTCTCGTGTTTTCATCATTTCTTTTCTGAATGTTTGGTATGTACTCGCTGAAAACTGACAGCTTCCCTTAACATAGATATGCATTTCTAGCATAGTCGCCACTGCCTTTTTACTCAGAACCACAGTAATGCATTGAGCTGTCCATGATCAGAATGGGACTTGATCAGTAATGAAGGTGAAATATGATAATTTCCAAATACATGAGTTCACAGCAATGTCATGTATGGCAGTTCTGTGAAATAGACACCATGTTCACCACTGAGTGACATTGCTAAATGTATATTTAAGTTTAAAGGTAGGTAGCAGTGAAGCCTCCAAGAAAAACAAACAAACAAACAAACAAACAAACAAAAACAAAAAGATAATAATGATTGTTTTGATGGGGGAAGGCTATAACTTAGCCTCTTGTCTGTCAGAATGAAATCTGTTAGTGACATATCTCTGATGTCTGCCATTCCAGATGTGTTTGCAGACCCAGAAGTGTTAGTTACATGCACATCACAATAACATCTCAGATGACATGCCCAGTGTGGATAACTAAAGGCCTTGTTTATGTACTGGAGTAAGAAGTCAATGAAAAACACTAGTAGGTGTGTAATTAGTAGCTCACTGATTGTTCCAAAGGTAGAGCAGTGTCACTTATCTGACCCAGGAAAACACATTTCCAAAAAACATGAGCATATATGGGGGAGGGGTTGCAAGGGGCACAGCCCTAGTGAAAAAAAAAACTGTTTTAAAATGCCCACTTTGTGATTATGGGCACTGCACTTAGAGTCCTCACAGTTTCAATAAGGAGACAATGTAGCTGATGTAGGGTGCTACAAATGGATGTGTCAGCTTTGGAAGAAGGCGTTTATTAGTAGAGATGCCTCCTAGCAAGTCACAGAAGATTCCTGCAAGGGGATATCTTCTGAATAATTGGTTAGTTTGCCATCTCAGTGTTGTTTGATAGAACATGTACACTGACTATGTGTACATCAATTAACAAGGTCTTGCTGCTGTACCCTGTACTGAGGATGTCAGTCCAGATAAATGGACTTCATTGTCGAGACTGTTTGTGTTTCAACAGCTGTTAGATTCACCCTAAGGAGCTACTGTACATGCTAGCTCAATATTAACTGATATCCTTGACTTATTAATGGGCAATATATGGATTTAGATTAATATTTCTTCACAGTATAGCCAGGTTTTGTCTTTCTTTGGTGACTTCAAATTTCTTCTCCAGACTTGTTACCACTTGTGAAGGATAATTATATTTTTGGTGACCAGACAAAATAAGTAGTAACATATAACATCATTGAAGTGTTCTTATTTGCCTTCTGTTTTCTTTGCACAGATTTCAAATGGATTTAATTTGCATTCTGCTGGGTTACAGAGTTACATCAAGGCACGGACAGAAGCGATAGTTTCTTAATTAGCAAATGTATGTTGAATCTCACTGCTGTAACGGCTGTACGCCAGGAGGAGATAAACAGGTGAGTGATGTGAGAGACTGGTAACTGGAGATGCTGTAATACCCACACATGAGGAAGGTTTACACAGTGATATTGTTAATCCAGAGGATTATTTTTCCAGAGAATTTCCTTTGTTGTATCACTCATAATTTGAAAATCTGAAAGGTCAACAGACTTGATTGTTGTGGGTCGCTTTGTGCTTGTTATAAGGTGTTTACTGGGTTTCATTATTGATGTGTGATCAACTAACTTTAATGTTTGGCAACATTAGTTTGATCTATGGATTCTGATTGTTTTTTCACGTTTATGCTGCTGATTTCACTTAATTACTATGAATCTGATCCCCTACCCTATTCCCACCAACCCCCACTTCACCTAAACTTATACCATCCTATCCCCTGCCACTACAACCAAACAACCAACCATATTCACTGAGACATCCAATGTAACTAATTCCTCTGCTTACAAACTCATATCACATCCTGCCTAACTTACTTCTCTCAATCTCCTCCAAGAAACCCCAACAAAAATAGCATATAACTCCCACCCAGATAATTCTTATCTTCCAATAGATTATGTATAATAGACTACTCATCCAGTCTACTCTCACAGTTCTACTAAGCACACTCACCATGCCACATCCTATCACACTACCCTTACCCCATCACGCTATTTCCTCCAACTCTATATTCATACACCCATCAGCTACTAAACTGCACACAGTTTCTACCCATTAGAAACACAGACCCTCTTCATCTGCAGCTACGTCAAAGAGAACAACCAGACCCATATATCTGTATCAGACCTAAGAGATAAATATAAAAAAATGATACAGCTTCTTTTATCACACTTCTGTTCTTCCACTCTGTGGAGACATTCACCAAAACCCTAGACCATCCCTTCAAACCAACCAAACCGCATCTAACCCATCAGCTCCCACCACCAACATACAGCCCACTAATCCGAACCATTATTAATGCACTTAAACCTCAAAAGCATCTACAACAAAATTCCAGATCTCCATGCATGTATTACAGCACACAACCCAGACATTCTAATCAACACTGAAACTTGGTTAAAACCAAACACTCTTCCTGGCTCTGTTCTGGTTCACACCCTGCCTAATATTCTCTCTCTCTCTCTCTTTCTCTCTCTCAGATCTTTAGACTATCACCAGACTATAAATCTCCAGCTCTGCTATCTTATCCTGTAAATAATGTAAATAAATTCTATCTACATTTATAATTAAATTCTGCTTTTCATCACTCCTGTGTAAATGAAATTTGTATATTGCTGCATATGTAAATGCTGCCTGTTTATTATTGTATAACACTCCTACAGAAATCAAATTGTATTAACCTCTATCTTATTTGTATTACAAACTGCGTGATTCTAAAACCCTATTTTGACTGTTAAGAAACTGAAATTATTTTATCTCTGCAATTTTTTTTTAATTTTTATAACTTTAATGGAGCTTTTCTCCATCAGCCTCCACTGAAATAGGCCTGTGTGCTAAGTCAGAACAACCCAGTAAACAAAAGGCAATAAATAAATAACTAAATAAGTAAATAAATAATCCTCCCCCCAACTATATGAGATTAGCCTTGACATATTTATACATCTTTAACTTCCCTAAGCATGTCTAAGGGACGCTGTGACATCAAGACTGCCCTCATCCCCGCCCCGAAAAAGGCACTCAGACCAAACCTGCTCCTTTTCCAGGGCCCAGGTTCCTTAACAGAACTCAGGTCACTGGTATTGAGTGACTGAGTGAGCAGGTACTCTGTTCCTGTGTCATCAAGAATGAAACCGTAGCTGCTAATCCTACTGGGAGTCCCATCTGATTTATCTTGCTAGGAGCACAAAGCTACAATATCAGACTTCAGTGCATGTTTTAGGAGATACAGAAGAGAATACAATGGCTGTGTTAAAACAAAACTGTTAGTACATTATAACTGTAACAAATGCAGTGCACAGACACGTGATGCATGGTGCTGAGGAATGTGTAAGGCATCAAGAAACCCATTGCACTACAACAATTTGAGAGGCGATGCCATGAGTGACAGGAAATCTTACCAGTAACATTTCATCTGACTCTAGTACAACTGTAAAAAGGCAGTTAATTTGATGATGAAACAAATATATAAATATCATTTCTTCATTTAAAAGTTTTACAGACCAGTGTTGGATCATACATTATGTTTATCTTCAGTTTTGCATCAGATGTTATCATTTAAAAAAGTTAAATATAATAAATGAGTATTTGACTGGAAAAGGTTGTAGCTTGCAAAGATGCCAGTGTGATTCTCTAACTTAATAAACTAATAAAAGTTTATTTTTTCTACCAAATATACTCCCTTACTGTGTACTTTAGGAGATATGACATAAATAACAGGAGTTTCTCTATAATACAAGAGATTGTTGGATTCAGTTAGACACGTTTTAGCACCATTATTACCTTAATATCAATTCACTGTGACCGATACACACAATCATGGATCGCTGCATCAATTTTGAAGGTGAGAGACTCTTTGGGGGAAATTAAATCACAAAAATGAAAAGACGATTGGCAACAGTTCCACAAAATGTATTAACTGGAAATGTTGCCAATCGTCTTTTTGTTTTTTTTGGATTAATCTTGGATGTGTGGCTGCTGTTGCATGAAATTAAATCACAAACCCAACTCACAGAGTTCTGTGCCCCATAACAAGCCTATGAGTAGTCATCCCCATGACAGTAACTGATACAGGTGAAAATGTACAAAATGTGGTAACTAAAACTGGTTTAAATAAAGTTAACCAGTAAACATAATCCATTTAACCAGTAAGCATAATCCTTATGCAATATATGTGCTGCAAATAGGCATCTTGGACAAGCAAATAAATGATGACAAAAACTATACTTTAATAACTTTCAGAATAATAATAAACACAACTCTAATGTTGAATATCCAAATCTTACAACCAGGCCAAGAACTCAACCTAAACCTCTCTCCAAATAACTCACCACTCAAACTGCAATACAGTTCAACACTTATTTTATAGATAGCATAGCATCTCTAACCAGGGATTCCTCAAAATCTAATCCCAACCCTGCCCAACATTCACATATCACCATACCCACTTACACCTAGAAACTTGTGCCCACATCCTATATAAAACTGCTCTTAAGCAAACTGAAACCCTGCTTTTCTTCAGCTGATGACCTTCCAAGTGAGTATCGACCAATAGCATTGCCTATCCTGTCTCAATCATTAAAAATAGGTCAGTCCAGGAATCCCATGTTCCCTCTCTCTGGAAAAAGTCTCACATTTTCCCTGTGCACAAAGAAGGAAATTCAACAGACACTAATAACTTTAGACTTTAGCAATCTTATCTCCCCTCACCAAAATACTTGAATAAATATATTTAAAAAATTGCTAGACTATTTCCTGCAGGAAGAACTCCTATCCCATGGCTTATGTCCTTTCCATAGTACTAGCCCTGCCCTTCTAACGTATATAGATACTACCAATAAAGCTAGAGATAACGGTAAACTAGACTCTTCCTTATTTATAGACTTGTCTAAATTCTTCAACACAGTTTGTCACAGCAAACTTCTACTTTAAATGTCCTTACTATGTCACTCTCAGCCCACCCTTCTGTGGTTCAAAAGCTATGTGTCCAATAGGTATAAGTCAGTAAAATAGCACTCCATGCCCTTTCCTTACCTCCCAGTCACAACCAGTGTACTACAAGGTTGTTTCCTTGGTCCCCTCCTCTTTAACATTTTCACCAACACCCTCCATACATCCACACAACAGGCCACCCTAATACAATACGCAGACAATTCCACTTTCATTTGCACATCTGACAACATGGCGCACTTCCAAAAAATTAGTCAGGAAGTTTTAACAGCCGCTGAAACCTGGCTTTGTAACTCAAAACTCATGCTCAACCCCAAAAAAGACCAAACTACTACTTTTCCCCCCAAATCCCTCTTTCACGAAAAAACTAAATTTAAAGCCTTCTCTCTTGATAATACAAGCATTGAAGTCTCTTCTCATAGCAAACCATTCAGGGTGATATCGGATGATAATCTTACATTCGACCTGCATGTACAAAATTGCATAAGAAAAAAATCATCAAAAAATAGGGGTGCTTTACAGAGCCAAAAACGTTCTCACTGACACGACTAAAACTACACTTACCACAACCTATCTCCTCTCCACTCTTCTTTATGGAGCGCCCATCCTTACTAACCTCCAAGCTTCACAAAAATTAAAACCTGAACAATGCTAAATTTGCAGCACATTCCCCTTTCAGAACCCTCCACTGTATAGCACTGAAAAGCCTAAATTGGTTAGAAGTGCCACATCCAGTAATATATGTACAGCTTCTTACCACCTATAAAATTATCCAGCATCCATCTGTCTGTCCAGCACTAAAAAAAAACGTTCTACACAACTATGTTCCCAGTCAGTCATTCCAATCCAATGACCAAAATCTCCTATCTACAAACCTAGCATTGTCTGTACTCATATAAGGCCTGGAACTCCTTACCTGTATCCATCGGGTCTATACCTCTCTCCCATCTTTTAAAACCACTCTGAAAGACTTCCTAGCTAAAATCTGGCCATGCTTTTGCTCAAAACCAGGATAAACTATATCCGTAAATGTGAACTGGTACCTTTTCATTTCTTATACCTCCTTACTCTCCCTTCTTCACTTACTTCCCTACTGCTATCAGATTCTCTTCCCTGGCCTTCTCTCTAAATATACCATAAGCCTGTTTTTCCCTCAGTTCATATTGCAATTCTTATTTGTATTCGACTAACTTATCTTTAATTTCTCTACAAACTTGCTAAAATTTTTCTAAATATTGAACGATTGTCATATACCTTGTATTGATTCTTAACCAATGTTTTTATATTATGTCTAATTTGTTATAATTATTTAAACTGCAGATGTTTTGTTTTATTTTTGAAGATTGTAAAATTATTGTTCTTAAAATGTTTTGTAATAAATGTGGAGCTTTTCTCCTCTGGTCTCCACTGAAATTGGGCTTCCACCCAGTCGGACTTTCCTGGTAATCAACTGACAATAAATAAATAAATAAATACATTTTCTTAGGTTACGTAAACCACAGCTGAAGATGCAGTACTGGTCACAGGTGCAAGAAAATCCCAGAAAGCTGCAGCTTACCAGCAGTCCACACAGTGAAAGCAATAGCTTGGCTAATATTTCTTGTAGTTTTTACTAATTGGTTTTTCTGTGTGACTTTTTTACTTTTTGGTTTAGCAGTCCGTAGAAAGGAAATCTGTATGGAAACAATACAACATGGCACTAAAGAAATCTCACCTTTAAGGCAAAGAACAGAGATGCTAAAGGTCCTGTCCTTAGACTCTGTTTTGATTTTTTTAACAAAAACTTTATTTGCATTCAGTTTTTAAATAAACAGTTTATTTTATTGTTGAACTGGTAGGCATGAATCATAGGTTTCTGTTCATAGGAAAGTACTAGGCTAGCTGCCCTTGCAGGCCATTTTAAGGCGTTTATATCACATTATCGAAAGATGAAAATAGCGAATGCTATTTAATCGGCCCCAAAACATCTAAACATGAAAATATCAAACATTCAGAACAGCGAATTTATTCCCGTGGAAAAAATTCGCTGCTCCGAAATACATACACACAACACAAGCACATCAAACAAACAGCAACCACACACATACACTTAAATTCCTACATCTAACGCTACACTAAACTAAACATACACTAGTATCTACCCACTTACCTTAACCCAAACCCTAACCCTAAGGTCCATCACTATCGCACACTCACCTAACCCGCGCCCTAACCCTAACTCACTTAACCTGCCCCTAACCCTAATGTACAAACAATCGCACACTTACCTGAACCCAACCTGTAACTTTCCACCACAGCACTAAGAATAGCGAAGCCACAGAAACAGCCAACCGAATTCTTTCCCGAGGAAAGACTTCACTGTTCTGCAACTTCGCTATTCTTAGCTTTCGCTAAATAGTGTCTGATATCAGAACATTCAAAGTTTTAATACTTCGATGTTCTGATATATACCCATTTTAAGCCTAGCCATTTGCCTTCAACAGTGAGAATCAAACCTTGCACCTTATGTGACTGAGGCAAGCACACAAATTATTATGCCAACCCTCAACCCCTTGTACCAACTTACATCTCCAATTTATTTCAAGTAAAATCAAGAAACAAGTGGAAGTTAGGCAGCTTGCTGAAGGTCACACAGTATACAGGTATAGGCTGATATAACATGCAGTCTGTCAATTTAATCATCAGGAATGCTGATTTTATTTTTCATGTGCTGAAATTCCACAAACTTTGCAATTTTGACATTGTTGGGATTAAATTATATATATATATATATATATATATATATATATATATATATATCAATTCCATACACTAGATCGAAGGTTCACTACTTTGAAATAGTGTATGGAATGCACACTGCAGCAAAAGTGCACTTACGCGAAGTTCAGTACAACGAACAGGCGTTGTACTGAACTTCCGTGCAGTACTCACGGACCTTAGGTTTAGGGCATGGGTTATGGTAAGGGGATAGCCCATAGGGCTATCCCCTTACCATGACCCGTGCCCTAACCCTAAGGTCCATGACGACTGCAGCGCAGTGAAGGACATAGCAATGTCCTCCACTATGGTGCGATAGTCACGAACCTTAGGGTTAGGGCATGGGTTAGGGTAAGGGGATAGCTTTACTAAGTATTCCCTTACCCTAACCCATGCCCTAACCTTAAGGTCCATGAGTATCACACCATAGTGGAGGACATAGCTTTTTGATGTCCTCCACTGTGCTGCGGTACTTTCGGTTTAGTGCACTTTCGCGGAAGTTCACTTTCGTTAAAGTGAACTTTCGTGTAAGTGAGGCTTCCTATTACAAGTTCGAAGTTGTGAACTTTCATTCTTATAATAGGAATCCATATATATATATATATATATATATATATATATATATATATATATATATGTGTGTGTGTGTGTGTGTGTGTGTGTCCTGTGAACTTTCTCTCTCACTTTCTCTCTCTCTGCTTCGAGTTGCTGGCCCTGTTCACACTTATAGTCACATTGGTGACCTTGGTGACATCTTCACATTGCAGACAGATCTATTTCTTATTTCCAGTGTGCCACACTTTGAATGGAGCAGTTATAACACATAATAAAATATTCATAAAACTCAAACAAGTACTGAATTGTTTATCATGAACCAAAATCAATCAATACACTGATAAAAAAACTTATTATGATTACCAGTACAATTACCTCACCTTGAGAATTATCTTTACCTTTATTAATTACTGCTATATTTTCTTAATATCTACATTATTAAAACTGAGCAGAGTGCTTTGACCCAGGCATGAGGAAGAACTAGTTTTGTCATCTAATAGTTTCAAACCAACCAAAAGAATGAGGGCTGATTGCCCACAAGATAAGAAACCAAGATGGAAAATGGAGGATGTGGTGTAAACAAATTCAAAGTACATTTACATTTTTGAACTTACCTGGTCACAACATCCTGTATCTATTTATAACAAAAACAGTTTGTATAAAAGGCCCTCGATAGATGAAGTTTGTGCAAATGTTTAATCACTATTCTGCCATTTGTGTAATACCTGCTTTATTGTCACTTTTTGTTTATATTCCCCATGTACACCTATGGCTGCAACTCATGTTTTAAGAATTGTCTGCAGTTTAACCTTGTGTTGCTCCTGTTGACACCCTAATCCAGATGTCTAATACCACCACAGTGACATTATTATTACTTAGACAGTCTCTGTTCTTGTTCTTATCTCTTCTTAGTACAGTTGCTTACTTTGGTTAATAGTAAGTCAATGAAATATGATTTCACCATAAGGTATTTTGCCTCTGTATACTGTAGTTTAAAGCCCTTCTTGTCTATACACACACGGGTAAACAATGACAATTCAACAGCTAAGTAAATCTTTCTGGGTAATGTGGTAGTATGTGTCACTGCAGCTGCCTTGGTTTTACTGGTTCACTTTGTTTTTAGCTCTCCTGGAAGGACTGGGTTGGGAGGGTGGCCTAATGGTTAAGGTGTTTGCCTTATAAACACAAGGTGCAGGGTTCAAGTCTCAGAAGGGATAATTGGCTAGGCTTAAAATGGCTCGCAAGAGCAGTTAGCCTAGTACTAGTCTATGAACCTATTAGCTCTCCAGCCATAGCCAGTACTTAGTTGCTTTTCCATGTATCACTGCAGTTTGTTCCGTAAACGTGGAATACCCCATGTTATGTTATATCAGCACACTGAATTGTGCTAGTAATGCTGCAGACCTGCTATATCACTATAAAAATAATGCTGCATTACCATTCTGTCACTGATGGTATGTCCCCATATTATTTCTTCTCCACAGAAAAAAAGGACATCTCTGCAGTCCATATAAAAGAACATTATAATATCAAAGAAAGAAGAGCATTATTAACATCTCCTGCTTCTACCAAATAAGTACTTATACGTTACCCTGTCAGTATGATATATTTGCCATTTCACAAATGGGTAACCATTTGAAGTGTCAGGTCCCACTAGAGTGAGTCATGAAACATAGAGACTGAGTGGCTGAAAAAATAGACTTACGTATATTAAGTCCAAGATGACAAGATGGCCATTTCCTGGAATATTCGTTTTTCTCTGAGGTATGGCAATCTCAGAGTTGATATATATAAGTTCATGGAGTGTGGGGGATTACCCTCCCACATCGAGGGGTGCAGGGGGGCTTGCCCCCTGCAAAAAAGAAGTTTAAAGTAGAAGAGCGATTTTAAAGATTCACTCCTCTTGTAGCCTCTTGTGTTTTTTTTCTGCTCGTCAGCACTCTGCATTTCAAATGGGCTATATTATGGTACAGGAAAGTGCCGTGACATAGTTGTCAGAATATCCAAGCAGTCTCCCTGGAGACATGGGTTCATATCCCACTTCTGAAACATGAATTTTGGGGTTGAGAGTTGGCATGACTTCACATTGCAGACAGATCTATTTATTTCCAGTGTGCCACACTTTGAATGGTAGAACCAGTTATAACACATAATAAAATATTCATAAAACTGAAACAAGTACTGAATTGTTTATCATGAACCAAAATCAATCAATACACTGATAAAAAAACTTATTATGATACCAGTACAATTACCTCACATTGAGAATTATCTTTACCTTTATTATTTACTGCTATATTTTCTTAATATCTACATTATTAAAACTGAGCAGAGTGCTTTGACCCAGGCATGAGGAAGAACTAGTTTTGTCATCTAATAGTTTCAAACCAACCAAAAGAATGAGGGCTGATTGCCCACAAGATAAGAAACCAAGATGGAAAATGGAGGATGTGGTGTAAGCAAATTCAAAGTACATTTACATTTTCGAACTTACCTGGTCACAACATCCTGTATCTATTTATAACAAAAACAGTTTGTATAAAAGGCCCTCTTGATAGATGCAGTTTGTGCAAATGTTTAATCACTATTCTGCCGTTTGTGTAATACCTGCTTTATTGTCACTTTTTTGTTCATATTCACCATGTACACCTATGGCTGCAACTCATGTTTTAAGAATTGTCTGCAGTTTAACCTTGTGTTGCTCCTGTTGACAACCTAATCCAGATGTCTAATACCACCACAGTGACGTTATTATTACTTAGACAGTCTCTGTTCTTGTTCTTATCTCTTCTTAGTACAGTTGCTTACTTTGGTTAATAGTAAGTCAATGAAATATGATTTCACCATAAGGTATTTTGCCTCTGTATACTGTAGTTTAAAGCCCTTCTTGTCTATACACACATGGGTAAACAATGAAAATTCAAAGGCTAGGTAAATCTTTCTGGCTAATGTGGTAGTATGTGTCACTGCAGCTGCCTTGGTTTTACTAGTTCACTTTGTTTTTAGCTCTCCTGGAAGGATTAGCTCTCCAGCCCTAGCTGGTACTTAGTTGCTTTTCCATGTATCACTGCAGTTTGTTCCGTAAACGTGGGATACCCCATGTTATATTATATCAGCACACTGAATTGTGCTAGTAATGCTGTAGACCTACTATATCACTATAAAAATAATGCTGCATTACCATTCTGTCACTGAGGGTATGTCCTCATATTATTTCTTCTCTGCAGTCCATATAGAAGAACATTATAATATCAAAGAAAGAAGAGCATTATCAACATCTCCTGCTTCTACCAAATAAGTACTTATACGTTACCCTGTCAGCATGATATATTTGCCATTTCACAAATGGGTAACCATTTGAAATGTCAGGTCCCACTAGAGTGAGTCATGAAACATAAAGACTGAGTGTCTGGAATATTCGTTTTTGTCTGAGATATGGCAATCTCAGAGTTGGTATATATAAGTTCATGGGGTGTGGGGGCTTACCCTCCCACATCGAAGGGTGCAGGGGGGGCTTGCCCCTGCAAAAAAGAAGTTTAAAGGAGAAGAGCGATTTTAAAGATTCGCTCTTCTCCTGTAAGTCTCTGTCTTTTGTTTTCTGCTCATCAGCACTCTGCATTTCAGATGGGCTGTATTATGGTACAGGAAAGTGCCATGACATAGTTGTCAAAATATCCAAGCAGTCTCCCTGGAGGCATGGGTTCATATCCCACTTCTGAAACATGAATTTTGGGGTTGAGAGTTGGCATAATGGTTAAGACATTTACCTTAGAAACA
The DNA here is from genome assembly GCF_019279795.1 of Protopterus annectens. Taxonomy (NCBI): domain Eukaryota; kingdom Metazoa; phylum Chordata; order Ceratodontiformes; family Protopteridae; genus Protopterus; species Protopterus annectens. Next base: position 688,853,063 of record NC_056743.1, read on the forward strand.
CAAGGCACAGGGTTTTATTCTCACCTAAGAGAGAAATTGGCTAGGCTTAAAATGTCCTGTAAATGCAGTTAGCCTAGTATTCATCTATAAACATACAGATTACCAGCTCACTCTGAAAATGCTTTTGGGGTTGGAATAATGGTTAAGGTGTTTACCTTAAAAACACAAGGTATAGGGTTTGATTCTCAAATGAGATAATAGGCTTACAATGGCTCACAAGAGCAGTTAGCCTAGTACTGACCTATGAACCTATATACCAGTTTGCATACGATATACAGGTCATATAACCCTATGCTACATGCATGTATGCCCAGTCACTGTGAGGTATTAGGAGAATAACTGCGGGTATTGTACACATGATCTGTGACTTGAGAGGTTCATTACACTGCACTGCCTGCTATCTGTAAATAAAGCTAATGTAATGTGACGACATTCAGTGTAATTAAACCCATGGTGGTGGTGCTGCGGTAGCGTTGTTGCCTCACAGTAAGACGCTGTCTGGTTCGATTCTCAGCTAGAGCGTCTTCTGCGTGGAGACATGCGTGAATGGGCGTACCTTCGTTGAAGGTTGTGCGTCAGGGCTGGTAACTCGGCACGTAAAAATTAACTACCAATAATTAGCGGACCGGAGTTCTGCTGTGGCGACCCCTAACCGGGAAAAGCGAAAGACACAACACAACAATAAATTAGGGAATAATGTCATATGCAAGGGGAAATGAGATGACTGGAATAGACTGCCCATACATGTCAAGCAGAGCGCCTCCTTGGCCCTCTTCAAAAGGAACCGTGACGATTGGATGGGAGATAGGAAATTCACCCTGGGGATCAGGTCAGTCGCTCTGCAAGACAGGGGTCCAGGGAAGTAAATATTGTGGGAAGAAATATCCATGTAATTGTTATGGCTAGGCTTGTATAGGCCCTAGGGCCGATAGCCTAGTACCAACTTATGAACCTATGAACAGGACTTTCATTCAGCGACTGAGTACCACAATGTCATAAAAATCTCTTCTGAACTGACATGTAGAAATTCAAATACATATCACTATCATTACATCCTAGTGACGCCTCCAAGTGCATCTGCAGGTACCTCCTACTGCACCTCGAGGCATCAAATGCTGCTTGTTCATATATGCATTAATAATTCCAAAACCATGCAACATACAAGGTATCAGAAGATTGTATCTTGAAGCATAAATAATGGCAAACACAATTGTACTGATATTTGATCTCTGTCAATGAATATTTGTTAGAACTGTAAGGTGATAAGTTCAGTTTTTAAAGGCTCAAGCCACACCCACTTGGAGTTAAAGGTGCACACTCAGAAGAGCTGTACTGGAGGGAATGAGTTAAAAAAATATTTTTTGTATGGTTTTAACATTCGCACATGTGAGCAGTTATTCAAATGTGTCTTAACATACTATTGTGCGATGATCATACAGTAAACAGTGATGCATGTTAAATGGAAACTACCCAGTAAGAGAAGCATATCATAGTAATGTACATCTCCAAAGATCTCTCTACTTATGTGAATATAAACATAATTGATGTATAACACACTGCATGCTGTTAATGGGTGCATACGTACTTTCACCTTATCAAATACTCATGACACATTTATTCATTTATATTCACATATCTGATGCCATATCAATATCTATGTTCTATTCACAGTGACTGCTGTATTATAGCTTTACAACTGCAGAGAGAGAGAGAGAAAGAGAGGTACCCCTGAAGGCCTTAGATCATAGGTTCATGGGTAGTTACTAGGCATTAAGTCTAGGAGACCAGTGAAAGCTTAGTCCAACTTCCCAGTTACTCCAATCACTTTCTGATTAACTGACTTGCAAAATGTCACAGAATAGGCAAACGGAGGATGAGAGAATCAAACCATGGACCACAAGAAGCAGTCTGTTAGCAGCTCATAGCCTTATTCTTCTGCATAACTGCCAGATCAGCACAGAATAGCATTATTTGTCTGGGAGGGAGCATAGCCACTATGTCTGACTATAGGACAATACTTTCAGGAGGGTAATTGCTACTAGTGATCATGGACACACAAAGCAGGTTTGCCTTTGCTGGTATCAAGTATATTCATCACCCAGTACAGTGAATTCAAGGGGGAAATTGAGGTAACCAGAAATGCTACGTCATGGACTAACACAACTATTAAAATGGGCTGAGGAATTTACAATGTCCTTTGGTAGCCATAGCTTCAACCACAGGATACACACAGGTGGCACTGATGTCACTGCCCCTCCACATGCAGGTACTTGTGTTTGTGTTGTTCTATAGACAGGAATACCCCAGCAGTAATTGATGATGATGATGATGACAGATGAGGAATGGTACACGGGCATGCATATCATGCAATAGAGTTATCAGTACAACACATAAGTACACTTACCACATGTATCCATCAGGTGTTCCAGGCCCTTACAGCATTTTGAAATGGCAATTCAGTTATGTAGGTAAGTATTAGTTTCATATAACACTACAGAGTACAATGCATGCCTACTTCCTATGTAGATCTGACTTCGCATGAAGGAAAGACTAAATACCACAATATCACAGTATGTGATTGCTGGCACTGTTGACCATTGAAATAACTTTACTACTATAGACTCATAAGAAGATGGACATGTCCCTGTCATGGTAGAGATGGACCAGGACAATGCAATCAACAATCAAGGCATGGTACTCATCACACAGGGCATGGCAGTTACAGACAGACCAGCACCACAAGTAGTCACATAACACCTAGGTGGCGAAACCATGCTGACTTGAGAGACACAGGATTCTCTAACTGTCTAAATGTATTTCAGATAGCTAATTTTTTGTTATGTGTCTTTGTTTTGCTTTTCTAACCTGCATGCATTTAAACTTGTCCCTTCCTTTTCTCATGGTTAGGCAGACATACTCAGTTGTACCCAGTTGCTAACAGTTAACACTTAGTCATTTAAGTGGAAAACATCTTCTAACCCTCGTAATCCAAGGCCTCTGTCTGAATCAAAATTACACTGGTATGAGACAGGCCCTCATCTCTAGTTATTTTATTACATCTGTTTCACTTTTTCTGATTACTGGACTATTATTACTTTATAATTTAATTGATACTGTCTGCTCCTCTGAAAGTTACCATTTGGGTTACAAATCCCTCCACACAGCCCCAACACTGCTTGTTTAACTCCTGTCATGTAGATTCCATTGTAGCTGTACATGTCACATGTACTGTATCATTTCTACACATAGCTGCATACCCAAAATGTAAACTCTTCCTTTATTTATTTGCATTTTGCTCAGGTTCAGGTTTCAAATAGTGCTGGCCTCTTTTCATTCTGGGCATGCTCAGACTGATTGATTTCCACTAGTCCAGTTGCTGGGATCTGTTTACTCCCCTCCCACCCCCAATTCCACAGCCACCCCACTGCATCACCACATTTATGCTCAACATTCTATTCACCCTTTTCCCTACGTCCCAAACCATCTTTAATACCACAAACCATACCACTGACATACAAATACTGCACCACACAGTAACAAACAACTACCCCAATCAAAATTATACTCTCATCAAACACCACAACTAACCTGGCACAGGTTAACCACCAAAGTTCACATCACGCATAACTGAAACACATCAAGGTGCAAATTACTCCTACTTACTCTTACACAAAACAAACAGCATTAGACTGTAACACACATGCACACACTACCACAACCCATAAACCCTCCATTTATAAATCCCATCCCCTAAGCAAACAACTTTATGAAGACCTCAAGGCACACTATCCATCATTAACTGGTGGGAGGTTGGCATAATGGTTAAGGTTTTTACCTTACAGATACAAGGTACAGGGTTTGATTCTCATGTGGGGTAATTGGCTAGGCTTAAAATGACCCACAAGGGTAGTTAGCCTAGTACTAACAACCTATGAGCTGGCACAACCTACCAACCCAACACACAATTTGGCCTTAAAAACATATACTGCCTACCCCATCTATCTCCCTCCATTCGAGTTTCTTAGTACAAAAAAAAACAAAACAAAAACAAATGCACAATAAAACTCACAAATTTACATTTACACCCATCATTTTCATTCTGCTCATCAGAACCAATACTGAAACCCTCCCTGGCCCACCTCCATTCTCCTGTCTATTAATACATGTATATAGCCTTTGGAACAAACAAACTAGATTGATGATGATATCCTTAAATAGCAAACACTGAGATAATAGATGTTACTTAGTCCTAGATAAAAAAAAAAACAGTGAATTCACATTTACACCATTTTCCACATTATAATTACATTCTAGATGTTGGCCCAAGAAATGGTGTTAGAACCCTCCTACTCTATAAAGCTCATCTAAGCATCCATCTTCTAGCCTAAACAAACACACTGACACTGCCTCTAAACTGCTACATCTACAAATTACTACAGAAAATTGCACTTGTCAGTAAACTACATTCCTCCTTCTTCTATACTTAGTAAATTCCACAAACTAATTCAAGAAATTACAACCCAGCTAGAACTCAAAAATAATCACATCTTCTTAGGTTACCTCATCTTAACTATGCTTCAATCTGTCCAACATGACATCAATAACATTTTGCTTAACAAACCTTAAACCACTACTGCAATTTCTCACATGACCTAACCTTATCACTAACATTAGTTTCCTTCTAGATCTAATCATCATTGACAATCCAAGTCTAATCCAAAACATTATCATAAAATCTACTTCTATTGCACAATAAGCTTCACAATACACACTCCCACAACAAATCTTCCCCCAAATTAATCTCATTCAAGCCCAAGATAGACTCAAGCTTCAGAAAATGTGAAGAGCCCTCTCTAACACAGATTGGTCTTTCATATTAAACCAAAGCAACCCTAGCCTTGCCACAGAATCTGTCACCATTACACTCAGATCCCTACAGGACAAATTATTCTCTATCATTTCTCAACTCGAAAATCCAAAAAGAAATGACAGGCTAACTAGTGAATATGAATCTCTTTTAAAACATAGAAAAGGCACATGGCAGGTGTGGAAAACAACCCCTCTACTAACCATGGGCAACAATATATCCAACTCAGAAACATCTCAAAACAAGAAATACCAGAACACAAAAGCCAACATATGAAAATATTTCAAAAGCCCTAGCAAACTCATGAAAACATTTCTGGTATGAAGTGAACTGAATCATAGGAATAGATGTTCAAAACAACCCACTAAGGGCAGTAGCTAGGGTATAAAGGCACTAGGTAGGGTCTCTCCCTCTGAATTCTCTAACCTTCCCACCCTATACTACTATTGATCCCCCCAGAAACTCATCTCTACATTTTCAATTTTAGTTTAAAAAAGTCAAAACAATAGCCTTACAACCTCTTCTACAATAAGTAAAAACAGGCAGCCTACCAGGTGCAGACAGCCTGCAACCCTGTTTGATATACCACTGTAGGGACATCCTCACAACCCTCCTGCAACACATCTTCAGTCTCTTGCCTAACACAAAATATCATGCTATATATATGATAAACAAACATTATCAACCGAATCATAAAGCAATCTAACACCACAAAAACTTTCCAGTACAGGCCAGTTTCTATCCTACCCACTCTAGGTAAACTGTTTGAAAATATATTTATGTTCAACTCTCCCAATACATCACTACCTATAACCTCCTCTTCCAGAAACAGCACGAATTCTGGTCTGGTTGGAGCACACTCACAGCCTTGTGGCCCATAACTGGTGGAATACAACTAGCTATGGACAGAAGCCAGCTCACTGGTGCCATCTTTATTGACCTTACAAAAGACATCAGCCTCACTCACCACAACATCCTCTTCCATCCTCCTCCATCACCTGCTACAAATATGCATAAGTCTTAATTCCCTACCCTGGATTCAATACTACCTCACCAATTGCCACTTCCCACTACAAATTCACACGTCAGTTCACCAGTCAGTAATCTTCCCCTTGACCTAACTCATCTCCCCCACCTACTTTATGCAGATTAGATGGTACTGTTTCACACAAAAGATTCAATACCCAACCTCCAAAAAGACTTACAAGCATATTTCCTAGCTGCAATCCATTGGATCTCCAACAAAAATTTAATGTTCAGCTCCATCAAAAACTATAAGTTTTGGCATCAAACAGAAACTAAAAAAAAAACTCTGCACATGTATGGTGACAACACCCCCAGAGAAAACACTACCTCTTTTAAATACCTCAACAATTGGCTTGATCCCTCCCATGTCTTTTCTCTCTACCTGGACTACACAAAGACAGCTGGTTTACTCCCTCCCATTTTGGGCCAATAAATTATCCAGAACAGCCACAGGCAAAATGCATTCTATTCTTCCAGCTTGAATATGATCTCCCCCTCATAGCTTCAGCATCAAAAACAAACTCTGCACACATTCAAATAACAAATAATGCAATTTGTAGATTTATTACCCAGTCCCCTAAAATGAATATCACTGTAAACATTGAAAAAAGTAAAATGGGTCCATGTACAACAAAGGGTTGACCTTCTCCTAGGATCCCAACTATTCAAACTCCTAGTCAACCAGACCTTCTCCCCCATAGTGGCTAAATCAATTAGACAGCCTTCCTCTTCCAGAGTGAGAAACCACAAACCACTCTGCCCCAAAACTGCAAGAACTAATCTCCATTGTACAGATTACCTCATCTCTATAATACATGCAAAACAATGGGAATGTACGCCCCCATAAAGAAAAAAAAACTTCTTTTACCCTAAATTTTGGGCTTACTAAAGGCCTACCTCCTCTCATGAGCCAAATGTTATTGCCTTTCATCCAGCCATTTCTGAGTTACATCACTCTCTCTCTCTCTCTTTCTTCTACAAGTAACATTCTTACTGTTCCTCATACGACATGTTTTATTGTACCAATTTACACTTCTCAGTCTCAAAACCTTTGCTTAACACAACTTTTCCTTCCAGCTACTCATAAAACTCACAAACTCTAACATCATTCACTTCACTCAACTATCCTATCATTCCCACTTAGACAACACACTGCTGTGATTATCACTCAGACCCCTCACTTTTTAAATATGAATTGTACATTTTCTTTCTGTTTATATTAGCTGATAATGGCATATTATTGATACACGTTATCATTTTCATTATGTTCTTGTTAATTCTTACTAAATGTAATTCTGATTTTGTTTGTAAAATTTCCAGGTTGAGACTAAAACTGGTCACTTGTGATCAGTGCACTCGCTTGGTAAACAAATTTTAAATAAATACATTTGTTGTAGGGCTTTGCATCAAGTGTCTCTAGTTGGAAGGAATCTAGGGAGGGTAGCCATGATACCCCATTATCTATCATGTACAGGATTCCACATGAGCAAAAAACACAGGCAATAGCGCCTACGATGGATGAGAGCAGTTATGATGATGAGGGCCAGGCTGCATAAGGCATGTGGAGTCTACTATTACCAGTCCTTACGCTGGTGCACTTCAAATGCCTGCAGTGGCAGATACTTGTTTCCTATGCCATACTTACTGGGACCTTGCATGGTACATAGGTTCATAGGTGTGTACTAGGCTAATGGCTCTGGAGCCTTTACAAGCCTAGCCCAAATAAATTGCCCAGTTACCGTGCCACCCAATGTTATTTCACAGTGCCTCTATCCAATATATACATCACATATCCTTGTCACTATGCATGAAGGGGCTGTAAGGTGCAACGATGAACATATTAATTAATTGGAAAGAATGATGAAAGGCTGCAGTCTGACTACACATGGACCCCAAGATCATTGGCACATATTGGCTATGCTGCAACATCTGCATTTCATGCCTAATACAGATGTTGACTAGGTATACATTGGGGAGGTCTGGGTCCAGACTGACATGCATCAAGATTAGGGCTGGTGGCAGCTGCAAAAGCCTTGAGCAATACTTTTACAAACTCACAGTCCTTTACCATGCACACACACCACACTACACCATGAGGCTCTGGCACCATGGTCTGCTAAATGTAACCCAGCTATGGTGCACACAAAAATGTCTACCAATGAAAGTGCATCCTATGCAGGTGTAAAGGGTTTAACATGGGGAGGATCCACATGTGGGGATAGTGCTGCCTCAAGATACAGCCCTGCAGTGTACCTAGGGTAGGGCCAGAGGAGCAATGGCCCTGAGTACAACGTGTTGGATGGGTGCAACTAGCTATCTGTCATCCAAATAATTTTAAAAGCTGGTATTGCATTTTGTGGTCAAACCTGAGTGCCGCAGTGCACCATGTAAAGTCTAAAGTGTAGCAACTGTTCACTACATTTGTAGCAAACAGTTTGATACTTTGTACAATATGCATAAGTGCTCCATGCAGGCAGGGTATAAATTGTAGCAATGGTTTGTTACAGCTTACAAGAATAAATTATTTATTTATTTATGTATGGACGGAGGGTCAGCACAGGGCACAGAAATGGGATTTGAAAGGCTGGGGCAGGTGGGAGGAGGGGTGAGTTATAAGATCATAGGATCATGGAAAGTTACTAGGCTAATGGCCCCAGGGCCCATACAAGCCTAGCCAAGTTCAGCCCATGTTCCCAAGGATGTCTGGTTCAAGCAGACACTAAAATCAGCACCTATTGCCCCTGTCCAAGAGGTACACAGGTGGAACCCCCAGGGTGAACTTCCAGTTACCCATCCAATTGTACAAATTACACTTAAATAGGGCTAATGAGGAGCTTTGTTTAACATGACTTGGAAAGCTTGTTCCAAAGGTGGGGCAACCTCTGTGAGCCAAATATGTCTTTCCAGCAAGTTCTGTTGATGTCACATACCAGGTTAAGGTACTTTGAGCGAGTAATCCATGTGCCATTTGACTTGTGAATGCACAGCATTTCCATTAAAACTGGGTCAGAGATTGCTCTATATGCAAGGCACAGGTCGTCTTTGAGCAGTCTGTATGACACAGAGTAAAGTGACAATGATTTCAGTCTGCCCACATAAGACAGATCTTGAAGACCCTGAATTTTCTTTTTAAGGAACCTTTCTGGTCTCCCTAATTGATGCAGGTGTTTGGAAAGGAACATACCAAAGGAAGCATTGTACTCTATTATTGGTCTGATGAGAAGAGTACAGGGGGGTTATAACCTCTTTTTTTCTGGAGGCAATGTCCTTACTTATGAGATGAGCAATATAAAATGCTCTTCTTACTACTGTGGAGACATGGTGATCAAAGTTAAGGCTGCTGTCAACCTGTGTGGTCACATCTCTCACCACTGAGTGTGTGCTTAGGGTATTGCTATTGATGTGGCAGTTTACAGGAACATCACCCTCACCAAAGGGGATGATAATGCATTTTTTTTGCATTAAGTTTAAGACCGTGACTTTGGCACCAGTCATTAGTCTGCATAAGACCTTCTTGCAGGATGTTGACATTGCTAGGGATTTCAATGATCACTCCCAGTTTGTAGTCATCAGCAAACTGTGTCAACCACAGTCCTTTAGTTTTAGCCTGTACTTCAGAGAAGTAGATTCCAAACAGTAGGGTTCCTAGAACCAATTCCTGTGGAACACCACTGGTTACAGGTCTGCTGGAGGAGGTGGAGTCCCTTATTTTGACTGTATGAGTTCTATCAGTGAGCCAGTTTGCAACTCACCTGACAATATAAGGGTTAATACCAAGCTGGGTGAGTTTATCAATGATGCCTGAGTGGGGGATTGTGTCAAATGCCTTGGTTAAGTCTAGGTAGGCCATATGCACAGATATGCCCTTGTCTACGGCTTTGGTGACTGTCTCAAAGAAGTCCACTAAGATTAACAGGCATGATTTCCCCTTGACAAAGCCAAACTGCATGGGATCCAGCGTCTGGAGATTTCCTATATCTTTTTGAATAAGGTCCATGATAATTTGTTCCATGGCCTTGCGGATAAGGCTGGTCAGGCTAATGGGTCTACAGTTCCTGGGGTCAGTGGATGCCTCAGTGTCATGCATCTGGCCACTTGGTTAGTGTGCCAGTAGGAGAAACAGCAGGGTATGTTTTTTTTTTTTTTTTTTGCTCTTCAATGGAAGTACTGGGGGCATGAATCTCACTGTAATAAGCCAAGGGACATGGCTTTTTTTTTGGCTCTTCAGTGGAAAAGCTGAGGGGGGGTTGGATCTCATTGTAATAAGCCAATGGATATCAGCTTGTTATAGTAAAATGTGTGTTTTTTTGGTCTTCACTTGAAGAGCTGATGGGGTGGGGCACTGGTCTGAGGTATCAGCACAGGGTGCTGTTGGAGTCAGCTACACTTGCGGCGACAACAGAACAGAAAATAGTGCACAGTTATGTCCTGTGGTGCTCTAGGATTCTAACTGTGCATGTATGTGACTAAATCCCAAACAGTTCGGACCACTGCAAAACGAAGCCAAAGAAAGCCGATGCGTTATTTCCAAATACTTTAATCAAGAATCATGTTCACCAACAAGTGGCATCATAATGCAAAATGCAACACATAAGTTTAAATAGTGTAATAATTGAATCAATAAAGCAATTACACACTTATTCAATCAAGCATAACCACCATCCAATGAGTCCTTAAAAACATAAAATTGTTGGTTTCTAACCATAAGGAAATGTTTAAAAATATACATATACATTGTAATGCATAAAACGTTTATATAATAATGAATATGATAAAATACAAATGTGGTGAATTTAAATATTAAATCACATATGATTTTTGCCTCAATACTGGTTTTAAGGATATACAATCATTTAAACCAGGTTGCTTCATTGCGTTGAGCCTAAGCTGCCACTCCACTTCACGAAGAGCAACCTTGTTACCTGTATCCCCACCTTGATCGGTAACCACCCGATCAATGATAAAAAAACACAAACTTTTTGAAACTAGGGCATTTGACAGAATGGAGATATAGGGCGATGTGAACATCTTTATTTTTCACAGATCTAACATGCTCTAAAGCCCTATCCCTTAACCTACGCGTGGTCATTCCAACATAAAATCATGAGGCTACATAAATGATGTTTTTACTGTTGCAGTTACATGTACCTGGGCATGCTAAACATAACCTGCCACACAAATATAAGGCCCTTCATACAAACCTACATGCACTACATGTTCCACATCTACTCATCCAAGACCTTGCTGGCTTAGAGACCCTCTCTAGGATACTCTTCAAATTCAGTCCCTTACTGAAAACTATCCTAGGTTCAAGCCCTACAATGGCCTTTAATTCAGAACTCAGACTGTTGTCCCATGCATGCTTCCCTACAGTACACATTTCTGAAGCTTTTTCACTGAAATGTAAAACAAAAACTGGACCCACATCAATCCTCTCTATTTCATTGAAACATTCAACCTCAATAACCCTGTTCAACCCCTCATCAACCACATGATTTCTTAAAATGGGGGAATATATTGTTCTCCTCTTTTTGTACACATCTTTCTAGATTTTTAACAACAAATTCAAGGGGTAACCACGGTCCAGTAACATCCCAATTAATTTGTACATCTCCTTTCTAAACACTTCCTCATCACTGACCAATCTGGACGTCCGGACCATCTTTGATGAAAGGGATGGCAACTACTGAAATGAAGTAACGAGTATGAATAGTTTTCCTTTCTAAAAATTGTATTTGATAACCCATCCCCATTCTTGGTGATAGTAATATCCAAGAAGTTGGCACTTTCCTTACTCCATGTGTGAGTAAATTTTAAAAATTTGGTAGTTCCATTTAAGTAGTTCACAAACTGAACTGCCTCACATTCATCACCACCCCAAAGGATGAGTAAATCATCCAAGAATCTACTATAAAGAACAATTTTTGAATTAAACATTGATGGAAACACAAACAACCTTTCCCAAGCCAAAAGTACCAGGTTTGCCCCAGAACACTGCTTGAATAACTCCCCTTCAAACGTCATGAAATTGTTTTGTAAAACAATCTCCATCAAATCGTACAAAAGATTTAATCTGCTCTTATCAATATTGTCACAAGTATTAAGACTTTCAAAACATGTCCAAGCCTTCTCCGTGTGGAATGACCAAAAGGTTAATAATATCAATAGTGAGAAAACTATAAGAACTACTGTTGACTTCAATATCCAAGCAATGCCAGGAATCTTTCAAGATATGTTGGATGCCCTGTAAAGCTGGTTTAGATACCACATCCACAAATGCAGCCAGTGGTTCAGTCTTAGAACCCTTAGCAGCCACTATCGGCCTAAATGCCAACTTTGTGCACCTTTGGTATACCAAAGATGCTAGGCATGACAGGGTGTTTAACCTGGAGGTAATCAAATTCATCTTCACTGATCACACCCTGAAACAGAGCATCCATCAAAAAAAGATCAATCTTCTTAAGAGACTCAACAATAAACAGCTTGATTCTCTAATAACTCCATCATTGCAGCAAGGTAGTCCATCTTAAACATAAGTACCATTCCCCCACCTTTATCAGGCTTCATACATCTAACGTTATTCATTGATCTGAGCTCAGTCAAGGCCTGCCTTTCTCCTTCATTGATGTTATCCTGCCAACAATATCTTTGGAGACATATTCTCCTGAATTCACATTCAACAATCCTCTCAAAAATCACCAATTCAGAATTGTGTGGAGGAATAAACAAACTTTTCCTTTTTAAAGGACCACTCCATTGTAAGAGCCCTCAACGTTGGGTAGATGTTTCTCATTGAAATATACCTGAAGGTTCACTCGTCTCAAAAAAGCTTAAAATTGGTCAAAACCTGGGCAATGTCGAGCTTAAAATTGGGAACAAAGTTTGTCCCTCTACTAAATAAACTAACTCATATTCATTATTATATAAACGTTTTATGCATTACAATGTATATGTATATTTTTAAACATTTCCTTATGGTTAGAAACCAACAATTTTATGTTTTTAAGGACTCATTGGATGGTGGTTATGCTTGATTGAATAAGTGTGTAATTGCTTTATTGATTCAATTATTACACTATTTAAACTTGGTGTTTTTGCATTGTAGCTATTGACTCTGAGGATGCCACAGTTTGTTGGTGAAAGCGCTAAGTCTTGATTAAAGTATTTGGAAATAATGCATCGGCTTCCTTTGGCTTCATTTTGCAGTGGTCCGAACTGTTTGGGATTTATTCTTTGTTCAACCCTGAATTGGGTTTTAATGCATGTGATTACCCAGCCTGTGTGCCCCCGATGGTTATGCAGATGAAGACTGTTCTGCATAGTGTGAAACATCTTTCTTGTTTAAAATGAAGGCATTTTTGACACCAGTTTTCAGGACATGCAAACAACAGTATGCCCTGGGGTGTAATAAATGCGGACAACAGTGATTCCCTTTGTAAGCGGTATGATTTCATGGCATGTCATGCTACTTACTGTATATCAATTAAGTGACTGGAGATTGAGCAAAAGTGCATAACCTAGCTTGAAGTTGTAGGACCTCAGAGTAACTTATACTAAATAAGAGGATGTAGGGAAAAAGCTCTAAGTCTGGGGATGCAGGTGTGGGCTTGCTCCCCACTTCATCTAAGGCTTTAGAATTTAAGTTTTAATATTTACATTTGCTAGTAAAAATGTTCTCTGAAATGCTAACTGCTTAATGAAAACATAACAGTGGAACCTCCTAGAATGTTTCCATGACTGTGTGGTGCTCATCTGGTATTGAGGGGAATTTTCTTTATTTCCCAGCCTCCTAACACAAACAAGTAATTAACATATTCAGGACAATAGGGAATATTTGACTTACCTATAGATGGAGTTTCCATAGCAGTTGCTTAGACTAATGTGTAGTGAATACTGGTCACAAACAGCCAGTCTAATTCTCTCTCTCTCTCTCTCTCTCTATATATATATATATATATATATATATATATCCATCTGGTAGCTATCAATAACCTCCTGGTCAGAAAGATGGTCCAAGTGGAGCTTTTGCTAACTCCTGACTGGGTACCTCTTCATTACAGGACCTGCAACAAGTCAGGTCAGCTCCGGAACCATCATGCATTCCTGCAGTGCGACAGTTGACAGGAATGGAAGCAGTTTTTGGCTTTACTATCTTGGCATTTCCTATATCACAGCAATCAGATAGTGAGTGGTCTGTCAATATTTCTTTTTGCCACATAAAGATGTTATGACTCTCAGAAGGTTTTTAGAAATTAATATTGTCCACAAGTCATTAATTCTTGATAGCACATCTCTTAATTTGCATACAACATCTAAAGCACTTCTTTTGGAATTGCCCTAATTGCTAAACTTTTCATAGCTTTCATATATTCCCCTGCCTTAAAATTATTTTGGGATCTAGGGAACAGTTTATTCCTGGTTAGCACAGTGGCATAGTGGTTAGAATTATTGTCTCACAGTGCTTGATTATTTGTTGTGCCTGAGTCATCTTCTCGGTGTGTCAGTTTCATTACACATCCCAAAGGCATGATGTAGGTGAACTGGTAATCCCCCAGATCACCAATATTAAATATTTGTGTGTGTGTCATTTTTATTGCAGTTTTCTCATGCATTTCATGTGGAAATAGGGGAGAAAGCTATAGTGAAAATGTATTTGCAAATATTTATAGATTTTAAATGAAGCATTTGTACTCATTCTTTCCGCTTGGTATCTGGAGCATTTTTTTACATTTAAAACAGAAAGTTTGTTTTCATTTAGAGCAGCCATGTTGTTATGTCATGACAGCTTGTGAGCATATTTCTTGACTGCCTGGAATTTTACAGAACATCACTAAGTTTGCTTCATTTTTTGTCCTGTTCCATTAAACGTTTAATTTTTAGCACATCAGTGAGGATTACAATTCGTCAATTATGCCAGAGTTTCATATTTCTTATCATTTTGAAAATGCATGTCAATACAAAGTCTGTTATTCTAATAATTAATCTAAAAATGAATAGAATGATATTTAAAACAATCCCTGGATGTGGACCTTTTCCCCCATTATTTTGGCTTTGGATAGAATTATTGAGCAAAGAAAATTGGAAGGTATGCCTGAGAGTCAGGATTGTAACTTGTGCAATACCATCAAAATGATATAATCACGAATGTCGGTGCTGCTAACCAACCACTACCCTGCTTTGCTGACACAGCAACACCTATCTTCAAATATTGCTCCATGGGCTATTTCTGTATTTTGTCCTGTTAAGTAAAACATAAAATAAATACAGAAAACAGAAAAACAAATTGCAGAGCTCTTCTTGTGTGTTAGCCATAATCTGCAGAACCCCTCAGAAATTTCCACAAAATGCACTGTAACAAGCACTGGTTTTGTTAGGATAATAGGAATTATAAAGCAAATTAGTGTAGTGCACCATTTGTACCTTGTTAAAGCCCACAAACATGCTATACACCCATGTCTACAAATTTGTGTTTGTGTACCAGCAGTGATTCACTCTGTGTGGTGTTTTCTTTTTTCTCCACAGTTGTGTGACCTATGTATTAGTATATTTAAAATATTGTGCTCATATATATATATATATATATATATATATATATATATATATATATATATACACACATGTTCCCTTCAGATGATTGAAGTTTTAAAACTTTGAATTTCATATGGCCAAGACCATATGATCAAAGCTTTAAAACTTTGAATGTTCTAAACGGAGATCTCCATACAGCATGGAATGGGAAATTTTCCCTTTTCCTTGCTGTAGTGCGATGTTGGAGTTGGTATATTTAAATAGCAGGGCTTGCCCCCTGCAAAAACGTCCAGGAAAATGTTTTTGTTTTGTGTTTGTTTTTCTTTCAGGTGTTCAAGGTTTTAAAACTTCGATCATCTGGTCTCGGCCATATGAAATTCAAAGTTTTAAAACTTTGACCATCTGAAATGAATCTATATATATATATATATATATATATATATATATATATATATATATATTAATGCATATAAATACTTCTGAACCTTTAAGAATGTTTGACACCCACAATGCTTGTAGGCTTTGGGCAGTTGCTCTTGAAGAAGAAGCCGTAATGATAATTGCTCCTTGACTATGCACTCCTCTTGAGTGAAATTAATAGTTGCATCTTTTCTTTGACTATCGGAGTCTAGTATCATTATCGAACTGCACAAATAAGTGAAAAAGGTACTGTAGGTGTGCATCATGACATGAGTTTTCAACTATTATGACAAATTTAATTACATAAATGCCATCCATAGCCAGAAACTGCTCCAAACAGTTGAGGAGATGCAAAAGAGCTCAAAGTAAGCTACTTTTACCAGAAAGTTGCCATATTTTCCTCTAAATAAAGTAATGCTCCTGAAGTTCAGCGAATAAGCACAAAATGCAAGCATGTTAACTGAAAATGGCACAATTTAAATCTCCAGAACCATTCAGCTATATGTAGCCATGCAGGTAGAGGTTCACATGTTCCTGAAAAGTGTCAAAGCCTTAAAAAGAAAGTGAAAAAATACATATTTTATGTTTTAGGCAATGAAGTAAAAATACTTACAATTTATTTTCATTTCCTGAAGGTTAAAGAGTTACATATGAGTCAGTAATGTATCTGTGCTTTCATAGAAGTGCTTAAGACAAAAGAGAGTCAGTTGAGCTTTTGCTGGGCACTTATATGACCTATTATCAGTTTAACCAGACAAAAGATGGACATATTAGAGATAGAAGAGGGACTAGGCTGGCTGATACTGAAGTGAATCTAACTTCGGAAAAGGCAATTCAGATTGATAGAAAGGGTGAACAAGCAAAAAGATAAATGCTAATGAGTATGGATAATGCTTGTGAGGTAAAATGCAAAAAAAAAGAAGCATGTGTCTGATGACAGGATGAGTGCACATTTAACAAATGCAAAAATGTAACAATTCACAGACTAGATTAGAACAGTGTGCTGCATGTGTCATATAGAGTAACCAATTCAGTAAAATTAGACATTTTACTGCTGTGTGTCAAATTATGCAAGTAGATGAAGTGCCCTCTGAGATGACAACTGAGGAAGGTGTTCAGAAAACATTTTTCCTGGGGTCAGTGACTGTTATGCCAAACAGTAAATCAGACTGGTAAGTTAAATTTCCAGTACATGGAACCCTAGTAAGACTAAATTAGATAAATGAGCTGATGTTATTGTGATACCACAAGGTACTTATATAATTACCTCTAAGCATCCACTATTGCATGAAGCAGAAATGAAAATGCTTAGCCCTGCATGCTATCTCAAATGTATAGGAAAACAGCTAACAATGAGTTTGAAAGGTACAAGTAGGAATTTTGGGTTTATTTGCTGAGAGGTCCATATGTGTATAACCTGCTTTGATGAACTATAAATTGCAAATTGGGGCTGCTGACTTCCAGAATAAATAAAATAAATAAAGATATGTTTAGAGAACACTGTACAATCTCATACTATATAAGGGGAAGCAGACTATTTACTTTTCCTGGTCCAGGACACTATTGCATAACTTTAATAATGCATTTCTTTAAAAAAAAAGCAAAACCAAAGTGGAGATTTAACAAACTCGGGGATTCTGTTTGTTTTGTTAAACAGAATAACAGAGCTTGTACAGTGTATTCCTGACTACTGGATTATCATTTGATTTCTGAACAGTCTGGGAAAATAGGTGGCAACCCTAGTTGATGCCAGAGTGTCCTCCACATCAGTTACTTCAAGTAGATGTTGGCAGACAGCCATAAAGAAATGGTCAAAAGTTAACAACTTTGATTACTCAGATTTGAAGGTTTTGTTTGAAAAGATTGTCGTCTGGTATAATTACAGCACCAGAAAAATTTCAAAGTGAACTGAAAGTGTTGAAAGGGCAGGAAGGTGCTGTTGCTGCTGTGGCTGGTCTGTTGCTGCTGTGGCTGGTCTGTTGCTGCTATGGCTGATCTGTTGCTGCTGTGGCTGATCTGTTGCTGCTGTGGCTGGTCTGTGCTGCTATGGCTGATCTGTTGCTGCTATGGCTGGTCTGTGCTGCTATGGCTGATCTGTTGCTGCTATGGCTGATCTGTTGCTGCTGTGGCTGGTCTGTGCTGCTATGGCTGATCTGTTGCTGCTATGGCTGATCTGTTGCTGCTATGGCTGGTCTGTGCTGCTATGGCTGATCTGTTGCTGCTATGGCTGATCTGTTGCTGCTATGGCTGATCTGTTGCTGCTATGGCTGATCTGTTGCTGCTATGGCTGGTCTGTGCTGCTATGGCTGGTCTGTGCTGCTATGGCTGATCTGTTGCTGCTATGCTGATCTGTTGCTGCTATGCTGATCTGTTGCTGCTATGGCTGATCTGTTGCTGCTATGCTGATCTGTTGCTGCTATGGCTGATCTGTTGCTGCTATGGCTGGTCGGTGCTGCTGTGGCTGATCTGTTGCTGCTATGGCTGATCTGTTGCTGCTATGGCTAATTTGTTGCTGTTTGGTCTGGCCAAGGAGACACACATGATGTAAGATTGGTGGAAGTGCTCCAAACCAATAAAAACTCAGATTTGAGGATAAACAGAGACAAGTGTATTCCTAGAAAACCTGAAATCCAAATATTTCACTTGCAGCATAATTGCGAGTGGAATTGGACCAGATTCAAACAAGGCCAAAGCAATAGCAGAGCTAAAAGGTCTAACCTATATAACAGCTGTGTCAGGCCTTAGACATGATTAATTTTTTGGGAAGTGTCATGGCATATCTGTCCACAGTACTATGTTCACTAACAGATTTACTAAAGAAAGATGAACCCTGGTGAGGGAATGCTCAAGTTGAAGCTTTCATTCAAATGCATGCTGATGTCTGCCACAGTTCTCACCTACTATGACATTACCAAACCAACAGTGATGAATGCTGATGTCAGTTCTTAATGTGTAAGTGCTGCTTCAGTCAAGATAGATGGACAGGTCTTAAAACCTATTACCTATTGCTCCAGAATGCCAGGTAATGCAGAACAAAGATATTTAGAAAGAGAAACAGAAAAAACAGTGTCTTGCATGTGTCTGGGCATGTGAGAAGTTCTCATGATGTACATTGGGGGCTAGAAGATTTCCAACCCCAGACTGGCCACAAGCCACTTGTTTCACTGATTAATTCCTATGATTTTGGCAAAATGCCCCCATGATACCAGAGGTTGTTTATGAGACTGACATATGTCTATGCCATAGCAGTCTGTGTGCCAGGAAAGCAATAATTCTGGCCTATATGTTGCCAAGAAACCTGCTAACTAACCAAACATCATCATACTGAAGAAGTTATTACTGCTCATGGGCAGAGCATTATACCAAATCAATCAGTAATTACAAAAAAGCTAGAAAAGCTAAAACAAGTTTGCCATGCAAAACATTAAGTTACAGAGAGTCATTAGTTACATAAGGGATGGGTGGCCTAACCATTTGACAATGACAAAGTATCTGACATACAAGTACTACACCATCAAAGCACAAAATTCTGCACACAATGATTTGCTACTGTACCAAGACAGAACCATTATTGTCAACCCCTTTACTATAAGGTCCTTGGCAAAAAGTAGCTGCAGAGATCCACCTTGTAGTAGTGGACTATTACTCTTAAGATTAGGAAATACTACACATTCCAACAATTACTAGCCAGCAAATTACACTGGTACCTTGGTACTCATCAGCCTCAAA
Organism: Protopterus annectens; assembly: GCF_019279795.1. Lineage (NCBI taxonomy): Eukaryota > Metazoa > Chordata > Ceratodontiformes > Protopteridae > Protopterus > Protopterus annectens. The sequence continues at coordinate 688,872,633 of NC_056743.1, forward strand.
ACTCATCAAATTTGGTATTCGTCGCATTTTCACTAGAAAAAAATATCTTGGTACTTGTCATTTCCTTGGTACTCGTTGCACATACTAGAAAAGGTCTGCTGTACACTTTCTTGTGATTCTTGTGTTTGCTTGCTATTCTTTGTGCAAATAAGTACAGCACTGTACAATCATGGGTCCTAAGAAGGCTAGTGTTAACAGCCAACAGAAAAGAAAATTAGTCAGAACCATGATAGAGCAGAAAAAGATAACAGAGAAATATGAGTGTGGTATCTGTGTGTCTGATCTCACTATACAGTACTGAATGCCAAGAACAACCATCTCCACCATCGTAAAAAGTAAAGAGGCCATCAAAGCAGCTGATGTTGCTAAAGGATTGAAAGCTGTGACCAAACAAAGATCACAGACACTAGAGGAAGTGGAAAAATTGTTGTTGATTTGGGTAAATGAAAAACTGTTAGCTGGACATAGTATTTCACAGGCCACAATTTGTGAAAAAAACAAAATTGTTGCATGCTGATCTGTTGAAAAATAAGCCTGGAATCAGTGCTGATACTAGTGAAGTGTTTAAAGCCATTCATGGGTGGTTTGAAAACTTTAAAAAGAGAAGTGTCATACATTGTGTGGTGCGACATGGAGTGACAGCCAGTGCCAACAAAGAAGCTGCTGATGAATTTGTTCAGGGGTTTAAGTAGTATTACATAGTGAGGGTTTTATTCCACAACAAGTGTTCAGTTGTGATGAGACATGCTTGTTCTGGAAAAAATGCCCAACAGGACCTACATCACTCAAGAGGAGAAGGCATTACCAGGGCACAAGCCAATGAAGGACAGACTAACTTGGTTGTTGTGTGAGAATGCAAAGTGGGGATTTAAAACTTAACCCGGTGCTAGTCTACCAAATTGAAAACTCACATGTTTGCAAGAAAAATAATGTGATAAAAAGCAAAGTTACATGTGATGTGGAGGGCTCATAATAAAGCTTGGGTCACCAGGTATTTCTTCATGGAGTGGATGAATGAAGTGCTTGGCCCACCTGTAAAAAAGTATTTACTGGAGAAAGATTTGACTCTGAAGGCTCTGTTTGTTTTGGACAGTGCTCCTGGTCACTCTTCAGGCTTGGAGGACAACTTGTTGGAGGATTTTAACCATCACTGTGAGGTTCTTGCCCCTAATACAACTCCTCTGATCCAGCCCATGGACCAGCAGGTCATCTCTAATTTTAAAAAACAGTACACAAAGGCACTTTTCCAGAGGTGCTTTGAAGTGAACTCAGATACAGAATTGTCCTTGAAAGAATTCTAGAAAAAACATTCTGATATCCTCCACTGAATAAATCTTATTGATAAGGCCTGGAGGAAAGTCTCTGACAGGACCCTGAACTCTTTCTGGAAGAAATTGTGGCCAGAAGCTGTAACTCAGAGAGACTCTGAAAGCTTTGAGACTGAGCCTAGGCTGACAGGTATTGTGCAGGAAATTATGACTCTAGGGGAGTCCATGGGCCTGGAGGTCAATGCTGATTATGTGGAGGAGTTATTTGAGGAGAATAAAGAAGAGCTCAGCATGGAGGAGCTGCATTAGCTTCAGAGGGAGCAACAACAGATAGTGGCTGATGAACTGTCTTCATGTGGGTAGGAGATAAGGGAGAATGTTTCCAGTTCATTAATCAAGGAAATGTGCTCAAAATGGGTAAAAGTGCAAAATTTTACTGAAAAATATCACCCTGACAAAGCTCTAACAAGCCGCAATATTAATTTGTTGAATGACCAAACAATGTCCCACGTTAGAGGCATCTTGAAACACAGGCAAAAAGCAAGCATCACTGGATAGGTTTATAGTGAAAATTAAACCTGGTAAGTCTCAAGCAAGGTTCAGTGGTGATAAGAGACAGAAAAGAGAAAGAGAAATAACTCCTAAAGAGCAGCAGGATGAAGGCTTTATGGAAGGGGACTCTCCTTCCAAACAATAATATCTCTTCTCCTCACCATCTTCCTCACCGCCATCACTTTAGGCCATCAGTGTTACACAAACAACTTAACATTTTAAATTTAAAGTTGTACTGTTTATTAGTGAACATACTGTACTGTTTAAAAGTGAAGTTATACTGTTTATTAGTAAAACAGAACTCCTTTAATGCATATAATGTCTTATAAAATGTGGATTTTCTGGGGGTCTGGAATGGATTAATTCAATTTACATTATTCCTTATGGGAAAAATGTGTTGGGTACTCATTATTTTCGCCTCTATACATGTCTTCTGGAACAAATTAACAATGAGTACCAAGGTACCACTGAATTGCGAAATTCAAGATGATGTTTACGAGATATGGTATTCCAACTGAACTGATCACCAACAACAGTACACAGTTTATATCTACATAGTTCCATCACTTTGCTGAGGATTATGACTTCATTTCTTCTGTGGCAAGTCCTCACTATCAGCCAAAGTGCCAACAAGATTCTTCATCAACCTTCATGAATCTCTTATGTCTTACCAGACTTTTACACACATTGTTAAAGGAGTAAGCCGCATACACCTAATCCTTGGAAAACAAATTAGGCTCATATAACTATGCTAGAATCCAAAATGAGACTAAAGACAATTCATGAGAAATGACAAAACTGTGAAAAATGCTTTCCAACACTTTTATGACAGGCAACATTCCACCCAAACCATACCTGCCTTTAAGCAGGCCAGTCAGAATATCTGAAACTTGAGTGAGAAAAAGTAGGAAACAGCTAATGTTGCATTACAAACAATGGCTGAACAATGATCTTACATGGTACAAATGGATGATCGTGACATTGTGATATGTAACCTGGAATATAGCTAGGCAGCTCCTGAGAAGTCTCGATATGAAAGTTGCATATGAGAGAGCTTTACCAAGGCCTTTCAACCAAGAATGACAAGGTCCTTATCTAATCAAAGTATTCTAATTCTGTTGAAGGCCCTGCTTCAACCATAGTCTGAATTCAACATGAGACATGAATGCACCCAATGTGTCTTAAACCTGGATGCCAGTGGTTCAAATATTTCCTGGACTGGAAGAGATTCAAAACGTTTAGTAATTTCTCTAACCTTCTTTCTTCTACAGGTTACAGTCCAGTAAAAGTGACCAGCAGTGTCTATGAAGTGCATCTTCTTGAACATTATCATGAATGCAGCTATATCTGTGGGCCGATAAATGATTTATTTCTTTTCTTTCGTGTTAAAAATAGTTTGCATAGTGTCTTCCTTTCCAGCGAAACTGAAGCAGCACCTCAAATACTGATCTTGTAAAAAAATTGCCTGCTGAAATGTGCAGAAAGTTTTTAAATTAATTTTTAAAGTACCCACAGTGCATTCAAGATGGCTAAATATGTGCATAAGAACTATGTAAAATTGTACAATGCTTCACAGAGTGTAAAAGGCAGTTTAAAAAGTACGAAATGATTTATGGTCAATCAGTTAAATATTTAAAAAAAATTGAATGCCATTAGAATGTAGGGAAAAGCTCCTTCCACATCCCATGGAGAGGGAGTCCCTGTGTACCCCGTCACTAATATTATCAAGTCTGAGGCTATCACAACTAAAAGAAAAGGGATATTCCCCTGATGGGGTAAATCTGGGCAAAAGTATTTTCAGGTTCAGGTTGGTGGTGTTATTTGAACTGATTCTGATGAATGTGCAAAAGTATTTACATATTTTATTTTATTTTATTTTCACTGATCAGGTTAGTACTATGAGCATACCTCTCAACCGTCCAGATTTTCACAGAACATCCAGATTTTTGCCTCATATTTTTGGTCTGTTTCTCATAAAATATGTGGTTTTCAAGTATATTATTGAGAACTGAAGTCACTGAATAATGATAGACAATTGAAATGCAGGTGTCATAACCTTAAGAAAATACATGCTAATGCAAAGCTGTTATTCTATTAACTTTCTAAGTTTATAAGAGCAATATTTACAACATGTCTTGATTTTTGGGCCTTTGTCCCCCATTATTTATGGATTTGTCTAGATTTCCTGCTCTAAGAGGTTGAGAGGTATGTCTACGGGGACTATGACCTACTTTCAGTGAAGAACTGCATTAGTATATATTCTGACTAAATCATTTCAAGGTGTGAGTTTTATTATTATTATTTAAGTCTCTACAGCCTTTTGGCCTACAGGGCACAAACATTCAACAGTACCAGATCTGTCAGACAACTTAAAACAAATATTATGGTGGTCTCAGGGTAACAGAAGTCACTTGCAGAATCCATAAAGATCTTTTTATTGCTTTAACAAGTGCCAAGCTGGGGAGGGTCAAATAGCTGAGAGTGAGGAGGTGAATATGTAAATAATAATGATACTGAAATTCTGTAGGTAAGTATATATCTCCCACGGCTACCTCTTGAAATCTGTAATGCCAAAAAAAATACCAAAACTGCAGGAGAAGAGTGAATATTGAACGTTGCTCTTCTGCTACAAAAACGTCTTTTTTTGCAGGAGGACAAATGCCCTCTGTGCCCCTTCCTGAACTTGCATAAACTAAATTTGACATTGGCATACCTCAGAGAAAAGAGAATGTTCTCAGAAATGGAAATTTGGACTTAGTATATCTGAGTTCAGATATTCAGCCATTCGGTCTCCATATTTCTGGACTCACCAAAACTGATTTCAGATGGTTACCTTCTACAATGCAGTACTGCGGTGGTGGTGCTGCGGTAGCATCTTCTATGGAGACATGCGTGAATGGGCGTACCTTCATTGAAGGTTGTGCATCAGGGCCGGCAACTCAGCACATAAAAATCTACTGCCAATCATTAGCGGACCGGAGTTCCGCTGTGGCGACCCCTAACTGGGAAAAGCTGAAAGACACAACAACCTTGTACAATGCAGTCCTCTAAAATCTAAGCCATTATGATGACTGAAGACTAAATGATGATTTGGGTATCACACCTTAACACTAATGTTTTATACAATATATAATTGTTGTAGTTAACTTCAAAATTTCAGGGGACAGTAGTCAGAAGAACTGGAATGATGACAACTATTATGATTTAGTCAAAATGGAGGGGATTTTGTTACTTTAGTTGTTACTACATCTGTTTTTACAATTAACAGTGTTACTTAAAGAAAATAAAGGTCCTAATAAGGATCATACAGATCACTGCAGAAAGTAATATATGTAGGTTGCCACAGTTATCTCCCTGTAATGGATAAGAGACGATCGATTATATTTTTTGGTCAGGACTATTGTGTTGTACATGGTCAGAATAGTTTTGAGCCTCTTTTAATATTTTCTTTTCTTTTTTTCTTTGTTTTTAGGCTTTAACGTACTGCTAAAATAACTCTCCAGATATTGACCAGAATGAAGTCAGAAGTTAAAAACAGAACTACCAAAAATGAATGACTTTAAGAAAACCTGAAAAGCAGTTAAAGGCTAGAGAGTAAAAATCACATGTAATCATGCTGTCAACATGCAATGAAGTGATAGTTACATCCTTTATACTATAGGTCTGTAAGTGTGGTTGAGGGAGACAATTTACAGCTATTTTCTAGGAGTATGGAATGCTATATATTACAAAGAAATGATTCACTAAAACTAGGAAAGCATCCCAAGTAGTCCAGTACCCTGATATAACTCGACTGTTGACAGCCATCCTCTTATGCATAACTTAATCTGATTGTCCTGTCTTCTCATGGTCTACCCTACCCATGCATGCACTATTTTGTAATGTGTTTGCACATTGTTTTGATCCAGAAGGATTCTAAGGATATGTAAATAAGCTGCAAGGGGGAGTGGTGTATCAAAATGATTCAGAGAAGCACCATCAAAGCTATGCTTAGAGGTGGCACAGGATTCCCCAGTGTAACAAGAGGTGAGGGGGTACTCCCAGATATTAAGTATGAGATTTAATGGATGATGGGAGGGAAGGCCTCTTAATAATGATAATTTATTTTTATAGTACAGGAGGTGACAGGTGGGGAGGTGGGGATTGTCTGGAAAATAAACATTAGAATAGACAGTGTGTGGTGTAGGGGTTGCTTTGGACAGTAAGCTTTACCTTAGACATTATTGTATATGGTAAGATCATTGACATAGGTAGTAAACAATAACCATGGACACAGGCCTTCAGAGACACAACGTCATAGATATTACATGGGGTAAATATGCTGCTTGTGTTATAACTCATAACTGCAGTGTCACTATGCATTCCAGTTGTTGATGACAGTCAGAACATGAAACTGAGGGCATCTCTATTTGACAAATGTAAATACTAATTTAATCACTGCAAAGACAGGTAGCCTTGGACACTGAGGTCCACGACAGATCTACATGGCAAAACACATGCCTACATTCTACTTTCTTTTTTGTATTTTTCATGAATTAAAAAAAAAAAATAGCAGACTCCAACAAAACTGTAAGATCCAGCCAAAAAGTTTAATTCATAAACACTTTTGTCCAGTACAAGTAAGGTGAACTTCATCAGACAAAACTCTCCCCATAGATTGTCCTTTTATAATCATTAAGTCCAGAGCCATCTTGTGGTAGAAGTGTTAAATTAAATATATAAAGTAATAAAACCATGAAAAACAGTTCAAAATAGATAAAATTAAAAAGAAATTACAAATGCAAAATAGTTAAATTAGAATATTGGATAACTAAAGAATTGTAAACATCCCTAATAGTAAAATAAAATGAAATATCAATTGCACCAAGCAATTAAATATGCATCTTTCTGAAAAACGACTGTTGATGGATGCCCTGACGTTAATGCCCAGCGGGGTTAGTGGCATCCAAAAACACCTGCCAATATAGTTCACGTTTTTCACTGTAAGCCTCCCAATTACTCTCCATCCCCCTTCAAACAATGGAAATTTCTCCAAAACAAAGAAAATACATTTCTTAAAATAATTTTTTAGGGAGAGGAATTAGTTTTTGAAATGCAACCATTTGGTAACAGTGCCTGTTTAAGGGAAAACAGAGATACAAAAATAATCAGTTTCAGATATTAAATATCTCCCTTTGTGTATTGTGCTTTAAAACTAAGATCTGTACTTCTGTCACATCAGACAAGTTGTTTGGAATGCTAGCTTTTGCTTGGAATGCCACCACTACCTGACTGCACTCAGTAATAAATTATGAAAACAAGCTAGTCAAGTAATATTGAAACATGAATATTTAACATGAAATAAAATATTAAAAAGTCAATAAAGAAAATAACAGTTAATACTGAATATTCAGTTTAAGATAACGCCTTTCTTGAACTGTGGTTTAAATGAAATATTGTGCCAATGTCCTGTCACCTAATTTGATGAGAAATGGTAAAAGAGATATTTTTGATACAGATAAGTACTTATTTGTCCTCATTAATAAAGGGCATGCATTACTCTGCTAAAATGAAAGCTTAAGTGCCTAGTCTGAAGAAGAATACCTAAAAGGGCAATGAAGGAATCTCTCGTACTATTAGCAGTCCTCTAAATATATACCTGTTGTAGCTACAGTCTTCATGCCACTGAAGAGGGAACTCCACTAGACAACACTGCCACGTAGTGGTAACTGAGAAAACAAACCCTTATAAACTAGTGTTACATCAAAGTACCAAACAACAAATCTAATGAAGTAGGATGAGGTACAGAGCAGAGGGGTAATGATAAGATTTGGGATCAGCTAATGGCCGGACAGGTGATGAACTGATTTGGGTTCTTCATCTACAGCACTCAGTCATCCTAATCATGTAAAAAATGCAAAAAGAGCACTGTGGAAGGCCCACACCAAACTTTAGAGCTAAAAGTCCTTTATTAATTCTAAAATAAAAGCAGATAAACCAGTACATGAACACACATAAACATTCACAAAATTAAATGCATTTTGTCAGGATACTGACTTCTTCAGATGAATACATACCTTCTAACTGTGCCCTATTTATGCTAAAAGCAGTGGACATCAACCAATGAAACTTAAATATCAATCAGTGCACTTTCAAAAATCTGTAAACAGTAAAAAGGCAATAAAAGAACAACAGATAAATTATTGACATATAAAAATTCCATTTAAAATACTAAATGCTGGTAATTAATCCTAAAAATCCTAAAAGCCAATACTGTAAATCCAGTATAAAAAGCTTTTAATAGTAAAAACTGTATTATATTGTAAGAGAAGTAGGTAGCCCTTTCTTTATTTATTATAATACCGTGCCCTCTAGTGATCAAGATGGGAAAAAATGTTATAACTTTGCTGCTCTTAACTTTAAGACAGGGGCCAGTGAGACTGCCTCATTCAGCCCTAGTAGCTTTGTAGCGTCTAAAATTAATTGCCAGTAAAGCTCTCTATGTTCGAGCCTTGTCTCCCTTCTTATATCTTATGGTACTACTTCTAACACAAAAAAATGATAGCACGCGTCTTGACAAATTATTTGTGTTTGTATAATGCATTGTTAGCACATTTATTTCTTATATCATAGTTGTGTTCATAAACTCTAGTTTTTAGTTTCCTTTCAGTTTTTCCTATATAAAATGATAAACACTTCACACAGTGCTAGGTACATCAATCCACTTGTGTCACAATTTGCTAAATTTCTACTATTAATTAGTTTGTCTCTACTAGCTAGATATAAAGTATCACCTTTAAAGATATTTATTGTTGGAGGGAACAATTAATATTAGTACGTTTAATTGCCTTCATTTAGAAAAGCCAAGGGTTCCCTACATATTTGGAACTCCTAAGGTTCATAAAAGCATAATGGACCCCCTTTGAGGCTTACTGTGGCATCTGAAGGATCTGTTACCACCCCTCTATTTCCTACCATCAGAAAACTACTCCTGAAACTTAAACCCTGCTCTCCTTCTACTGACAACCTTCCTCCTCAGTTCCTTAAAATAGCTGCTGACTCTATTGCTTTTCCTGTCTCTATTTTAATTAATAGTTCCATTCAAGAGTCCATAGTTCCTGACCTCTGGAAATCTTTCTACACAATACCTCTACACAAGGGTAGTAATTCAACTGAACCTAGCAACTTCAGACCCATTGCTATCTTCTCTCCTCTGTCTAAAATCCTTGAAAAATGCATCCACTCTCAACTAATTACATATCTTATCCAAGAAAATCTCCTCACTCCTACACAACACGGGTTTCGCCCTAAACACAGCACATCCACTGCCCTTATTTCCTTCTCTGAAACTGTTGCTATGGCCAGAGACAACAACAAACTTGGATCTTGCCTTTTCCTTGATCTATCTAAAGCCTTTGACACTGTTTCTCACTCTCTACTCCTCTCCAAACTATCCCGACTCAACCTCTCTTACTCTGCCCTCAGCTGGTTCTCCAGCTACCTCTCTAACAGACAACAATCAGTTAGATGGCTTAATTCTTGCTCCCCTTTCCTCTCTATCCAATCTGGGGTACCCCAAGGCTCCATCCTTGGCCCTCTACTATTCAATATCTTTACAAATAACCTCCATATTTCTTGTGGTCACATCTCTATCATCCAATATGCAGATGACTCTACACTGATATCTGTCTCTGAAATCTTGTCAGACCTGTTAACTACTACACAAAACTCCTTTTCTTCTGTAGAACAATGGCTCAATGACAATCAGCTCATCCTTAATCCCAATAAAACAAAGCTCCACCTTTTTCTGCCTAAGTCCCTCCCCCACTGTAAATCTACCTTTTCAATTTCTTTTCTCAACAACACTATTATAAAAGTTGAAACACAAACTAAACTCCCCTGCACCATTGTTGATGACCAACTAAAATTTGACCTACATGTCCAACAAAGCATTAAAAAAAACACCAAAAATTAGGCCTACTTTAGAAAAATAAAAAATATCTTAGTGCAGAATCCAAACGTGCCCTTGCTCGAACTTTCTTACTACACACCCTAATTTATACCTTCCCCATCCTGACTAACCTACACTCTTCCCTTATTCACAAACTCGAATCAACATACAATAAAGTTACTAGATTTGCTGTAATTCATTCCTACTCCTCCCACCACTGTCTGGCCCTACAGAAACTTCACTGGCTTGAACTCCCACATCAACTTACTCTCACTCAACTCCAAACTGTTCACTCCCTTCTCAATAACCCCACCACTTGCCCATCACTTTCCAAACTTCTGTCCTATTACACCCCCAATCGTCTTGTTTGTAGTTCTAACCAACTCTTACTACTGACCTATATAGCCTGTTAAAACATAGGCAAAAACCTTTAGAAATACTCTGTCTCTTATAGCTGGAACAAACTACCATTACATATCAGAAGTATAACTCATGCCAACAACTTTAAAAAGACACTAAAAGATCACCTGCTTAACTTCAAGATCTGTCACTGCAATCATCTGACTTAAAGTCCCATATCTTCTTTTTCTTCTTCTTTCGGCTTTTCCCAGTTAGAGGTCGCCACAGCGGATCACCTGTCTGCTCATGATTGGCAATGGAGTTTTACAGTGTCGAGTTGCCAGCCAGGTGCCCAACCTTCCACAGAAGGCACACTCTCACATGCACACACTCACACCTAGGGCCAATTTAGAGTGTCCAATCCACCTACTGCATGTCTTTGGGATGTGGGAGGAAACTGGAACACCCGGAGGAAACCCATGCGACCACAGGGAGGACATGCAGACTCCGCACAGAAGGCACCCCAGCTGAGAATTGAACCAGAGAATCTCTTGCTGTGAGGTGGCAACGCTAACCGCTGCACCACCATGGCTGCCCGACAAAGTCCCATATACCTCTGTCTATTCACATTCTACAACCTCTACTTAGGAAGTGTCTTGGCATTATTTCTAATTTTTGTAAATATTAGAACATGCTAACTTTTCAGCACTGTGACTAAACTGTATGTTTATATTTTTAGAACTCACGCTTTCTTATGTGACAACTATAATTTGTTCTGTACACCAGCATTTCAGTTTGTCCTCTATTTTATCTTATGCATAATGTTTCTTTTACTTTTTATTGCTATAGATGTTATTGGAGCTTTTCTCCTGGTCTCCACTGAAAATGCTTTTTTTTGTAACTCAGCTGGACCAACCCAGTTAACAAATGTGAAATAAATAAAATAAATAACAGTTTGTCTATTCATTATTGAAAGGAATGCACAAACATGCATCCAATGAGAACTTCCAAAACATTAAATGCTATTAGGGTATCTCACAGGACTGCAGCCCCTCACTGTAAATAAAGGACTGCAACATCAGCAATGTTTAATGTGTCCCTGGTTTTTGCCTCTTAGCAGCCTCTTCATTACAGATTTATTTAACGTGGAATTATTTAGATGACTTTTTTACTACTTCAGAGATGTGCATATTTACTAATAATGGTGGACTGTAGAATGTGCATATACTTTACTGATAGTGGTGGACTGTAGAAGTCTGAGTAGACTTTTGAAATATTGGGTAAAATGTATTTTCTTTGAATGTGGGTTTCATGTTGTTTTCATGAATGTGAGTTTCAATGGCAGAGAAGTTTAATTTAATTTTGTTTTTCAGATGTCTTAGTATTTGTGCTGTGTAAAAAAAAAAAAAAAAAAAACAAAATGAGTCAAATCATCATTCATACCTTCCAACTGTCCAGATTTTCAAGAATGAATAGATTTTTGCTTCTCTTATTTTTGTTTGTTCCTCATAAAATTTGTGGTTTCTGGAAAAATCATTTAGGAATTAAGTCACTAAAAATACACACACTGTTGAGTTTCACAGTTCATTCAAAAAAAGAAAATGCATGCTAAAGTAAGACCTGTTCACTCACTCAGTTTATTTTATGTACTGTTTATATGATGGAGGGTTTATAATTAAGAAAATAACTGTAAAAATCAGTTAGATTACTTTTATTTCAAAAATTAGTGACAAATCATTAAAGAAAAAAGTTAGAAAATAATGATGACATTTTTTTTTTTCATTCAATTCATTCAAGAAAAAATTCATACTAATGCAAGACCTCTATTATCTTTTCTTTCTTAATTTATGCAATATTTTAAAATTGTCCTTTTTTTGTTTTTTTTGTTTTGTTTTTTTTCTTTGTTTGGATTTTCTGAGTGAGGTAGTGAGGAGAGGTATGAATCATGTGGCCATCATCACACAGCCAGATTTCAAAAATGCATATGCCAGTATTTGTAATAAAGGACAGATTACATTATTTTTAAGAGTCTCATTACACTTGAGAGACTTCCAGTCTCTGCAGGCGGCATCAGAGATTTCTACTTTCAGCATGTTACTCTTGGTACTTTAATAAAGTGAATATAAATTTATAGAACTGTTTCTTATACTTGATTTTGACTGGCATTCCAGTAATGTATGACATGCAGCCAATGCACTGAAATATTTTTATTCTTCTACACTTCATTTTTCTTGACCCAGGGCAGTATATTTAGTTTTTGTGGTTTTGAGCATAGGGTATCTCACAATAAATAACATCCTTTTTCAACACATCAAATAACATATGTGGGACAGAAACTCCATGTAACCAAAAAATATAGAGACCACTGAAGGATGGTTTACCAATCTGCTGCATCACCTAGACTATTTTTAACAATGTGAGAATCTTTTAACATTTCACGACTCACAACACTGGCATCACTAAAGAAAATACAAAATTTAAACCGACTTTCTTTAATTTTATGAATTAAATTATGATTAGCACAAAATTTATAGCTCCAATTTAGGAAACACACATGCCAGTATGTACAAGTGAACTCCTATGTTTTCAGATATTAGAACTGTTATGGTCTGATAACTGAAAACAAAGTACTATTAAAGTGCAGTTGTGTAAGAAATCGTACTATAGCAATAGATGCTTGAATGCTCACTGATGCAGAAGCCTTCGCTATATGAATTATATCCCACCAAGGATATAGCAGTCAGTCAGCTTCCAAAGCTTCGGAGCACCTTCTACACGCCCAAACCACCTGCACCTCAGCTAAGCTGACTAAGAAGACAGATTTGGGTGCCACGTCCTTCACAGTTTTCATGCCAACAGAGAAAGGATGGCTGAGCCCTGAAAGGACAATGCTAGGAGCAATAAAAGTAAGGATTCATACCCAGCCATAAACAACACACCAAAAAACAAGGTGGATGGATTGAGGGAGCTGCTACTGCAGCAGTGATCATTTGAATATCTACTGTTACGGCAAGTTTACTTACACAACTGTACTATGTACAACACAATGATCACTGCTGCATTAGCCTAGCTTTGTGGGTAGGTTACTACATTTGGGAGGTGGAAAGGGAGGGGCCCAGGAAGCAAAATGATCTACTAAGCCTGGTCTGGACCTACAGAAGGAACCAAGCTTGTAATGCTACATAATTGTATGTAACTGTATGCATAAAGGACCAGGCTGCTGTTTCTAGAATACATCTAGACTCTAACCCTTTTCAAAAGCCAAAGATGAAGCCAATGCCCTGGTAGAGTGGGCCTTGATCATGCCTGGAACAGTTTTGTTGTGGTGAGTATAACAAAATGTAATAGCCTGAGATAGCTATTTGGAAAAAGTATGTGTGAAACAGGTTGTCCTTTCTTTTTACCTTAACAAGAAATGAACAACTGATTTGAAGATCTGAAGATTTAGTTCTGTTAAGACAGCAACCGAGTTGTCTGTGGACATCCAAGGTATGGAGTATGCTTTCTCCCTCATTTTTAGATTTGGAAAAGAAAATGGGCAGATGGGTAGTTTGGCATAAAAAAACTGAGATACCACTTTAGGCATAAAGGGATTAATTCTCAAATAAATCCTGTCTCTGTGGAAAATGACATAGAGTTGACATCATGAGAGCTTGCAACTCACAAACTCTTCTTGCAGTGGTCAGAGCAATTAGTAAAACTGTTTTCTATGTTAAATACCTCAAGTCAGCTAGATTAGCTGGTTCAAGTGGAGCAAGTATTAACTTCTCTAACAAAAAATTAAGATCCAAAGGAGGAGTCATTGGTTTTCTTTGATGCCTCTTATGCAAACCCCTTTCAAAAACATTTTGACCTGAAAATGCACTGAAAGAGGAGAATTCATGGGCAGCCATACTGAAATGGCCAATAAATGAACCTTGATGGAGGAGTAAGAAAAGCCATAGGGTAGTAACTTAAACAAATATTGTAAAACCTGAAAACAACTACCCCAAATGGGTGCTGTTTATGTTGTGGGCACCAACTAGAAAACCTTTCTATTTGCTAATATATGATGTTCTAGTATTTTCTAGTAACAGGCTTTCTTGTCTTCATTAGTAGCTGCTGCACATCCTCACTAAACAGCTGCCTAAAGGGAATTAAGACCCCATCATCCAAGTAGTCAGTTAAAGTTGATCGGGGTCAGGCTGTATCAAACACCCCTGATCTTATGTGAGTAGATCCATCCTGTGAGGAAGCTTGTGGTAATTGCCTTTGACCATTTCCAAAAGAAGGGAGAACTGTTGCCTGGGTAGAAGGGAGTCACCACAATGATTTTGGGGATTCCATCTGAATCCTTCAGAAGTACCCTTGATATCAGTGGAAAAGGAGGAGAAGCATACAGGAACATTCCTGTCCAAGGAAAGGAAAATGTACCTGTCTTCCTGGTTTTCTTGCATGGAGTCCTGGAACAGAATCTTCCCAGCTGATTGTTCAGATAAGAGGCAAATAGGTCTACTTGGGGAACTCCCCAAAGATGGATCAAATCTTAGAAGATTCCCTATCTAGTTTACATTTGTGAGGGTCAGCCCGTGTCCTGCTCAGCTTGTCTGCCACACTGTTTTGTTCTGATGGAATATAGGATGCCTGTAGAGTGAGATTGTGCTGTGAAGGTATATCTCAAGCTAACATGGCTAGTCTGCAAAGGGTTGCAACCTGGCTCCCCCTTGCTTGTTGCAGTACCAAATGACTGTGATATTGTCTGTAACAACTTGAAGAAGTCCAGAGGATCAAATATGATTCAGAGTTGACTGTCCTGATCAGGGTATGCATTTATTTTATATTTATGTGTTGCATCTGTCCTTGGTGTTCACACACCTTGCATTTTCATCCCTCCTGAAACTACTCCCCAAGCAAATGATCAGGTATCTGTGGTGGCAGGCTGCTTTGGAGCAGGGACAGAGAGAGATAAGGGAATACCTGGGTTTAGGGAAATTTGCTGTCTCCACCTAGTGATTTCTCTTTTTTGACAAATCCTACCACTGAGACTTGAAGAGACAAAGGATGTTGGTGCTGAGACCAAAGAGATTTCAGATACCATTAATTCTTTCTTATGTGGAGTCTAGCCAGGCAAAGATGCCATGAGACCCAATATCATGAGGTATTTCCTCACAGTGACTAAAGTCTTAATGGAAAAACCTTAGAATACATCTAGATATAGATCTATTTTTTCCCTGTGGAAAGAAAGATTTTTGAACTGTGGTGACACCCCAGGAACACAATCCTGTGTGATGAAATCAAGAAAGACGTTTGAATGTTTTCTTGGAATTCCTGCTTGTGGAAGAGATCTCTCACCAGTGTGAGAGATTCCCGACACTTTAACACTTGAAAAAGACTCTGCAAAGATAAACAGGACATCTAAATATGAAAGAAATGTAGACATTCTGTAAACTGCAATGAGCTATAATTGGAGTGAGACACTTTGTGAACACTTTTGTGTAGCGGATAGTCCAAAGGGTAAGATGATGAACTGATAACATGACCAAGACACACAAAACCTTAATAAACACCTGGAGTTTGGATCAATAGGGATGTGATGACAAGCATCTTTTAAATCTAGTTTTAACCAGGAAATTTAAATGAGGAAGAAGAGGTAACAGGTTGTGAAGTGACACCATTTTGAACGTGGGTCTCTATCACAAACAGGTTTAGGAAAGAAAGATGTAGAACTGGTCTCCAAGCATTTTCTTTCTTTGGTACTACAAAGATACTTGAATAAAAATCTTTCCCAATGTGAGAAGGAAGAACTACTCCTGAGAAGCATAAGTTGATGGACAGGGGGAATAGGAGAGTCTGGTCTGGTGGCTGAGGAATTACCCCCCAGTAAAGGAGGAATTTTCTCCCAGTGCTGTCTGTAACCATGATGAATGATCTTTCAGAACCTGTTTGTCTGAAACTATCTGTTGCAAAAGTAGAAAGTGGAGATACAGACACACACAAATACACAAAAAATTGTACAGCCACACACACACACACACACACACACACACACACACACACACACACACACACACACACACACACACACACATACATATACACATACATTAAAATGGGGTGAGTGTTGATTTCAGTCAGTCAAAGCTTGCTCATTTAAGATTAAGTGTATGTTTCAGTCAAATTAACATACATCATTTTGAAAGCCTCAAATTCAGGATTTAACAAAGTGGTTGCTAAACTCAAATAAAACCAACTACAGTCTATATCTGCTAATGCACAGAAAAATGGCTACATGCATGCATAGATATTCAGGGTTTTAAAACGTTTCACTTGTGGAGGCTGGCTATTAATTTCTGGTGTGTGTCAGCATTTTATCATACGTTATACTGTACTTAACAGAATGTGGATGCATTCATCCATCCATCCAACTATCCACGTACAGTACCCATTTTTTATTGTCCAGAGTACTGGTGTAATGGTTCCCTTTCCTGCACCTAACTGACACTTTTGTTTCCTTACTTGGGGGAAGAGCCTTCCAGCCAATTCATTCCCAGGCCAGGAGAAGGAAAGAGCTGGGTGTTAGGCAGTGGGCTAGTGTGCAGATCCTGTGGACTGTCTTAGCCCTATCCCCATAGCAGACTTGTGTGTTCTGCTACAGTGGCCTTTGGGAGGTGCAAACACACGTCTGTGCATCTGCAACCTCCCAGTCAAGCAACACAGCCTTTGCAGCAACAGGCTCACTAGGCTGTTCATACTGCTATTGCAATAAGAAAGTCTGCCTCCCTACCTCCCCCCAGGATGGGTGAACCAGTATCCGTCACTCACTCCCATCCCTCCCCACCAACACACCCAGTCCACCCAGCATCAGTTGAACCAGGGTTGTCTGGAATGCAGTGAGAGCTTTATAACTCTATGTCATGGGACTGATTTTATTATATACTCATTTTACCCAAGTCAGGGTCATTGGGAGCTGCAGACATTCCTGACAAGCAAAAGGCACAAGGCAGGACTTGATCCCGAACTAGATGTTACTCTATTGCATGACACATGCACAATGTACATACAGACAAGTGCACACATGTGCGTGCATGTGTGCTCACACACACACACACACACACACACACACACACACACACACACACACACACACACACACACACACACACATGCGCGCGCGCACAAGTTTAAGCATCATCAACTCACCCGCCAGTATTTCTTTGTAATACGAGAAGAAACTGGAGCCCTGAATCAGAAGTGCATATTTTAAATTAATTTAATCAGTATTGTGCATAACATTGCAGATCTGTTGCTAGTTCACTTATATCATCATGCATGAACATGGTCACCTTTTTAAATAGCTAACACAGTTTTAAAATGGAAAGGGGATGCATTTGCTTATTGTGCTCATTTTTATTGGCTTCTTTGTTTTTTGGTGAATTCAGGAAAACTGTAGTTGCATGGGGTAAATTTAAAAGTATTTTATATATGGTGTTTACTTGTTTTAGCCCCGAGATGGATACAGGTAAAAGGTAGTTCTAACCCAGACAGTGATTTGCTGCAGTGCAGACAAGGTGAAGTAGATGGCAGAGTTCATGTATTATAGTTTCTTAACAATATAGGTGATAGAAACAGCTAAATCCTATACAGTAGCTAAGAGAATAATAAAAACAGTAACTGATGACTAAATGTCTTCAGCCATCTGGTATCTCCCAACATTGTATCAGTATGAAAAACCATGCAAAGAAAATACAACAAACTTCCTAACATCTGTAGTACTTAAACAGGATCTAATTTTAAAATGTCACTTGATAAAATTAAAGAATGCTGACTGATGCAGACACATCCTTTTTCTTGTAGATGGGGATCAAGATATGTGCTATAAAGCATTTCACTTCTGATCTTCAGTTATAACGTATAGAATTTGATTGGTAGGTAAATTTTATTATCACCTTCTAAAACAAAAACTAACCTTGTTATGTTTGGCTGCTGTGTGTGTGTGTGTGTGTGTGTGTGTGTGTGTTTCCCATTCTCCACCCCCAGGAGTAGGGAACAAAAATGAAACACATTACCCTATGTGATGGAGAAGGATAAATAACAAAGCATAAATATTGAGGATCAACAAGTTTCTCTAACTTTGAAATGTAATATTAGCCCAGGAAAAGTTTTTTTTTGTTTTGCCTCTCCTCAGACTAAGTCCAACCTATGTTCAGGGCCAGTGAGTAGATTGAGGCATCCTAGGGCAGCATTATACTGCTACCAAGGTGAGTTTTCCTCCTAAGGGCCCACACTTTGCATGCACCTGTCCCATCTTACAAAAACATGTGCAACAGACTGCTCTACCTCCTAAGGACAATGCCTTATGTATCCCCAATCTCCACAAAGAATCATCTGTGAGGGTGAATCGAAAAACCCACCACCGCCATCACACCTACAAAGGGATGCCCATCCTCCCTGCCTGTGCCATCAAGAGTCCAGCTTGTATAGGAAAAATTACATATTTAGATTAATAATTAGCTGTGTACTTTGAATTAAACTATGATTGTTTGCCTAACTTCTTTCAGGACCTCTTCATGTTGACTTGCTTTCAAGTACAAAATGCTGCTTCAGTTTTTTTTTTTTTTTTTTTGCTGTGGCAGGTTAGTTTGCAAATCAATAAAATCAATATGAATTATCACCAGTGCTGACAACAGGAAAACACTGTTCTGTGAAGTTATGTACCCATCATTTTATAAAGAGTAATAAGGAAGAGGCATGTTCTACAGTGAGAAATCAAATACAAAATCCCTGCTACTTTCTTGATCTCTAACAATCAGTTTCTAGATAGCAAAAAACAAAGGTTGCACTTCAAAAATAATTAAATGATCATTTAATACAACAGTAACCCTATATTTTAGCAAACCCAAATACACCTAATCTTAAAAACTGACTCAGTACTTAAGTGAGCAAAAATTACAGCAGTTTTACATACCTTGACTGTCCTGTGCCGGGGTCTTTGCAAGGTTTTAAACCATGCAAAAACACATCTAACAGTAGTGTATTTTTCTTTTTCATTTTTTTATCAAAAGCACAGTGCTGATTAAAAATCTGCCAAAGCACTTCTGTAAGCAAAAATTAGGGTAATGTTGGACACTTAAACTGGTCTGCAATGGTGTTTTTTGCATATTTGAATGCTGCATTCATTTAGCCATGAAAAATGCTGTACCTAGAGGTTGTACTAATTCAACTATGTAAAGGCATAGTAGTGAAATCAGTGACCTTTTTTCTTTCTTTAATTTTATCAAGAGCAAAATACTACATGTTAGTGCCCGATTACTATTTTTTTCTTTGAAGCACATAAAAACAGTTCATCTTGACTGTTCTATGATGCTGGCCTTTGTACAGCTGAGTACAAAGTACTGCATCAAAATTCAGTGAAACATGGCTTTTGAAGGCTATGTTAATTCTGTCATGAAAACACGTTTGTTAAAACAGATCACAGGGAAGCGACATATAGAATTCTGGTCTTAGTGCTTTGATGGGTACCATTTCCTGACTTCAGATATTGAGAAGTAATAGCCAAATAGAAGGATGAGGAATATTTCACTGTAGAAGATGTGCAAAATTAAAAATTAAACCTTACTGGAGAATGAATATTCTCCAAAAAAGGAATTAATGTATGAAGAAAGTCCAATTAAAAAAAAATAGATAACACATCTGTGGCTTCACAGCTATGTAACAAACTGCTGAGGAGCACTGACAAATAAGTTGCCATATTGAATAGCCCTCATTAAGGATGTCTTCAAAAGAACCAAAACCAAGACCAAGAGAAAAAAAAAACACAAATAAGCAAAACATAAGTAAACAGTATAGAATACAACACAAAAAGTAAATTATAGATAAATCTACACAAATGCCCTAAACTCGGAAAAGGGGTTACTGATTACCACTAAACACATCTACAGTGGCAGAGGAAAGCTACACAGCAAAACATCCAAAAGCACTATTGTACAAAGTAAACAATTTAATAACGTATGTACTGTAAGTATACAGTGAAAAACTACATCACTCAATACCAGATCCCTGCATAACACTCAGTTCTACAAATGAAAGAAATGACTACAAAAGAATAAATATAAAAATAAAATAAACACTGACCTCTGTAATATACAACAACTTAGATGACACTAAACTGCCAAGAATGCCTCAACCTTAACTCTGTAAGAAGACAAGCATAGCTACATAAAAAAAAACACTAAAACAAAGTAGGACACCTAGTGGACTATAACCCCTCCCCAAAAAATACAAGTAAAAGAAAAATGTATATAAAAATAACTTACATTACAACTTAATATTTAAAGTATGTCATACATTAGCTGTGCATACATTTAACACAAACATATTTTCTCACATAATCTAAAATCTACTCATCCTAAGTCTATCTTACACATCAGAATAGTTATGAAAACAATTTACTGCACAAAAATAGCACAATGTGGTAATAAATAAATTATAAAGGTCCTATGTCAAAAATTATAATAAAAAAATAAACACAATTATACATTGTGCATTATTTCAAAAATGTAGTGGCCCATTTTCTAAGTACAAGTTGGCATTCCAGGGGTAGGGGACCAGATGCCATATCCACCTAGCAGGTCTGTTATTTCTCTGTAGTATCTAACTTGGAGGGCAATTTTGTGAGAGACGGGTGCCAGTAAGAGTGAAAGGCAAGGTCTACAAGCGGGTAGTGAGACCAGCTATGTTATATGGGTTGGAGACGGTGGCATTAACAAAAAGGCAGGAGTCAGAGCTGGAAGCGGCAGAGTTAAAGATGTTAAGATTTGCACTGGGTGTGATAAAGATGGACAGGATTAGGAATCAGTATATTAGAGGGTCAGCTCAGGTTGGACGGTTTGCAGACAAAGTCAGAGAGGCGAGATTGTGTTGGTTTGGACATGCACTGAGGAGGGATGCTGGGTAAATTGGAAAAAGGATGCTAAGGATGGAGCTGCCAGGTAAGAGGAAAAGAGGAAGGCCTAAGACAAGGTTTATGGATGTGGTGAGAGAGGACATGCAGGTGGTTTGTGTGACAGAGCAAGATGTAGAGGGCAGGAAGAAATGGAAACAGATGATCCACTGTGGCGACCTCTAATGGGAACAGCCAAAAGAGAGAAGGTGTAACTTGGAGGGCACTACACCTTGCTTATCTAACATGAATGCAATGTGTGGAGCAGGGTTTATGTCTGGAACAGATCTTATATATTATTGTTTTGCAGCAAATATTTAATTTAAAAAATACTGCAGAAAGCATGATCATGATGAAATAATATACAGCGCAGTGTTTTGGTGGTTTGACAAGTGCCATTCACTGATACGCAATAGTGAGAAGCAATAATCAGACAAGTGAAAGCAATGCCATTTTTATGAGGAAAACTACTTAAACTGCTTCCATATGATTATTTTTTCTTTGAAATTTGTAAAACACATTTATCTTGCTTGTTCAGTAATGTTAGTCGTTTTGTGGTTGAATGACACAAATTCATTTGCTCTCAAAGTCTTGGGGTCAGTAAAATACTATATCTGGGTTTTGTATCAATTTTATTGTGCATGTTCACATCTTGTGAATAGGTAATGGTGGAAAAGCAATATAGAGCTTTATGGTCTTAATGCTTTGACATATGTTTTTCTCTTGAAAGTGAGAAGGCCAAATACAGGTAAAATGAGTATTTCACTTTATTTATTATACAACTGTGCATATCATTTGCAGTAGTCTTATATGTGGATATAACAGCTCACATATTCTCGTTTTTGCAGTTCATGTGCTAAGTAATAAAAATTTCAGAAACAAAGCTTTCATATTTTGATAAGTTCTGTTCACTGATGCCTGACAGATGCTAAAAATATAATCTCATATAACTTGTCTGAGATCAAATAGAAAGTGAATGCTAATGCCCTGCAGAAGCATATTTTAGACACCAGTGCTCATTCTATTCAATTTATGGTGCTACAATGAATGTTTTTGTTTCAGGAGTGGAATACTGGCTGGGATTCATATTTAACAGTGCTGCAATGCAGCTCACGTTGTATAGAAAAGCCAAATTGTGCTGTTCTGCTATTAAATGATTCATTGAGTTACACATGCCATGTAGCATTACTTAAACTTAAAAATGCATTTGCATGACTATGAATCACTCAGCTCAGCAGATGACCACTCTACAATCTTGCACTAGTAGGACAACTAGCAGAGCACATGGATATACACTCCCTGCTGCACAAAATACTTATGCAGACAGTAGCGCACACACACACATAACATTTGCACACTGTACTTAAGTCAGCTCTCAGACAGGTTAGACTAATTATAGCAGAGTTACTACAAATGATGGCTCTGCTCCAATTAGCTTCTCATTTATGATCACTGAGATCACACACACACACACACACACACACACACACACACACACACACACACACACACACACTTAGATAAAAGAACAGGCAACTGTAAATTAATTATTAAACACTTGGAAAATCATTCTATTATTAAATAATGTTACAAAAAACTTGCTCTATTTGTCTGGATTCAATTTCTGCACAATTAGTTAATTTATTATCTTCCAATTTATTTGTTCTTCTTGTAAATATATTCAATAACTTGTTACTGGAAGGGTTGGTACCCACAGACTGGAAAGATCCCATGTTGTACTTATTTTTTAAAGGTGGAGACTACCAAAATATAGTTATCACCCATATAAGTTTTATTCAATTATTGGGAAATGTTTTGAATGATTTATAATACATCTAGTAAAAGAGAACATTTATGAGCCTAAACTTGAATGTGCACAGTATGGCTGTATTACGGATAGATTAACCTTAGTATGTCGATCCACATTTTATGATAATATCTCATTTATAAGGCTAAAGTGCAGACTGCTTTGTTGTCTACGCAAATGTCACCAAAGCATTTGATTCATTACTACATTATCAAACAGCCTTTTGCACTGAAAGATTAAAGGTCAACCCTTATATTATAAATTAGATTAGTAACTGGTTAACTGACCACAAACAATGTATTTATTTCAAGGGTGCAAAATCTCACTGGCTGACTATTTCAAGAGGAGTATCCCACGGGAATACCTCTCAACATCTTAGAGCAAGAAATCTGGGCAAAGTCATAAATAATGGGGGACATAGGCTTAAAAATAGGGACAGGTTTTAAAAATTGCTCTTACAGATTTATAAAGTTGATAGAATAACAGGTTTTGCATTAGCAAAAAATTTCTGAAGTCAAAAAGTCAAATGTCTGTCATTATTTTCTAACTTAATTCCTGAGTTATTTGCAAGTAATATACAAAAAAAAAATATGAGGAACGGGCCAAAACTATGAGGCATAAATCTGGACATTCTGCAAAAATCTGGACAGTTGAGAGGTATGCAAGGGTCAATATTGGACCTTTTATTGTTTAATATAGTATTTTCTAAATTACTCATTTCTACCAAATTTAGGCTATGTAAATATGCTGATGATTGCATTGTGAAGGCATACATAAACAACTATAAAGATATGGGTGGCTTGAACTTGTATTTGTATAGCCTACATATTAAAGTAGGAATTGAATTCCGTTATAGAAAATGTATGGTTGTACAATTTGGAGAATACCACAAGTTTTGGATACCCATTAGAGGAAAAGAACCTGAAATGGTTAACCAGGTTAGGGACTTTGGTACTATCATAAGTAAGGAATTAACTTTTCAGTTCCATATACAAGATATTAAATCTAAATCATTGAGAAAAATGGGATTACTAGTGAGTGCAATGGATAACAGAGAACCCATGGTGTTAAAGGCACATTTTATATCTCTAATAAGGCCTATAATTGGCCTAATTTGACTTTTTGCTCTCTATCTCTGTCTGATATTGCATCTTTAGAGCATGTTCCATGATGTTTTACCAAAAGAATAAAGTATATCCAAAATCCACAAACTTAAAAAATGTGCAACTTTATTTAAACCTGTTTATTGAAATTTGCATAATGTAGCAAAGAAATAATAAAAAAGCGTTCACCAGCATGAAACCATAAGTTAGTAACAGAGTAACTAAGACATTTTCCATTTCCATTCATAACATCAGATCAGCTAGTCACTGAGTCTCAGAAACTGTATGAGGTATTCTGACTATTTTACAAAATGGCATTTATTGCCAAGCTGAAAAATCAGAAGCAGGTAACTATTTACAGGGTATAGCAAAGAAAATTAAATTATATATTTCAAGATTTAAAATAACAAACAAACTGTATTATACACTATATTAAAATTTGTAAATAATTATGAAAAATTGATAGAGATATAGTAAAAATGTACAACAACAAGGTGCTCCCCCAACACTAAAAGTCTATAATATTCTAGATAAGGAATATCAATTTTAAATGATCTTGAAATAATTCAATAAATGCAAGCTGTTTGACACTGTGTATTTCTAAGGGATGGCAACAATTCATAATACAGATCTGCATTCTGGTTAATTTGCACTATAGAAATGTTACTGAGAAAAAATCAGATATCTCATGAACACAAAATCAGGATAGGATCTTTATAGTATATTATATAGATTAATGAGAATAATATTGTGTTTAGCATTCAGGGCTCCTCTCAACAAGGAATTGAAGGCTGACATAAACAGAGAAACAATTTATAAACTGAACAATAATAAAATTATAAAGAAGGAAGAATACATTACAGGTGTACCCCTATACTATATAAATAAATCACCATCAAAGGTCAGACAATCTTCTTGTCTGGATGAGTCTAAGAAAAGGTTAGAAGACTATATAGGGAATAATGGATTGTTACCAAGTTGGCATTAACAATGTAACTGTATAACTGTGTAATAGGCATTTGTGCAAAGTCACAGAATCCATTCATACTGTTCCTATACCTTACATATACATATACACATACACAGCATGGAAATACATTCACATAGCCTCTCATATGCTCTATCTTCACTGCACTACTTACTTGCATCAGCACATCATTGTATTACTTACTTGGATCAACAACCAGCTACTTTACCCAGAGCTAATTCTCTACCATTAAAATGTGAAGGTAGGCATAGCTAACTTGCTGCCTACACTTACATATTTTGTGCACTGTTCTGCATGGCAATTACCTAGTACAGACATCTTTGAATTGTCATAAATGGCAACATACCTCCCAGAGTAATGAACTAGACTGCTAATGTGTCTTACTAGCATAAGCCCAACCCCTGACTACATCATACACATGGGACACTGAACACTGGATTGCTCAATACAGCAGAAATGGTACAGCCTTGCCCAGTAAGAGAGAAAGCATATTAGGCAAGCTACCTATGAATACCACAAATTATTTTGGAAATACAGCTAACGGAATATAAATAGATTAAATCACCTTGTTACATATAAACCACCAGAGTTAAATGCAAGATATTCTTTGAAAGCACTCTTAAAGAAACACTGTCGAAAGCACTAATGTTTAGATTTGTTTTATGCTTTGTTTATTTCATTGTTACTAATTACTGCTGTTGTTGCCATCAGTCAGGCATGTCACTCGACTACTGGGTTGGCATAAAAAGCTTTTTAAATATTTGATAAAGTCTTTACATGAAAACTCCTTTTATAGAATAGGTTTATTTTGATTTTTAAGCTGGTGTTTGTTTTCAGTGCTATAAATAATGACCAATAAAAATGTCTTGTGTTCGGGAAAGCATTGACAACTTCTTTGTCTTTTGCTAAACTGAGCTTTTTCTTTATTTATTTACTGCTCTGATGTTACTAATTAATAATGTTTTTTTTTTCAGAATGTGATAAGTACTACAAAGACAGACACACACATATCCCCACTATCACTTCACGGACACATGTATGCAAGCAATGGTCTGCTAAGTCCACTCTGAGCAGGAACGGCA
This sequence comes from Protopterus annectens, assembly GCF_019279795.1. Taxonomy (NCBI): domain Eukaryota; kingdom Metazoa; phylum Chordata; order Ceratodontiformes; family Protopteridae; genus Protopterus; species Protopterus annectens. The sequence continues at coordinate 688,898,620 of NC_056743.1, forward strand.
GGCATAATAAATAAGTACAATAAATCAGAGTCTAAAATGAAAGTACTTTGTTATTACTTGCGTTGTGAATTATTAATACTACTTAGGTATGTTGGAGAAGGGCATGTTCATGGTATTACCATGTAATTCTCAGTGGGGGAACAGGTGCTAATGCATTATATAAACATGCTGTCCTGTTTAAAAATACTAGCTCAGAATGGTGCAGAATGCTTTTGTTCTATGGAATAAGCAATTTAGATACTCCCGAATTAAAGCAACGAAATCAAGGTAAGTCTGAAGTTTGGATAACAAGCTTCAAGATGGTTCTGTAAATAAGTAAACAGAAGATGTGAAGCCATAATGAACTTTGGGTTCAAATCTGCACAAAGAAATCACAAACAATAAAACCACTGAAACTGAAACTAATATAAAGAAAGCCTCATAAACCAAATGACAGAAAAAACTGAACAAACACAAATAATAGAAATAATCAAAGCAAACACACCACAAAACATCTTTTTTGTTAAAGTCAAAGTCATCTAACCCTTATGAACCCTTATATGGGTAGGCAAAGTTCTCCACACACCCTTATTTATATATACCAATTCCATGGAGAAAGAGTGAATACCCTAAATGATAATACTATAGCATCTGCAATTACTGATGTAACATACTGCAGTAAAACACTTGTGCTATAGTGATATGTGTATCTATTTCAAGATCATGTCAATATTTGGAGCTAATTTGCTATATAGTAAACATAAACAGCAGCAATATGGAAAAATCCAACTATGATAAGATGGCTTACAATTCAGCTATACTTTCTCCATTACTGACTCAATAATGCATTTGAAGAACAAACTACATGCTACTTTATCTTTTAACACCTCACTACTGCTTTTTGCTTATGAATTCTGTAAGTATGGATCTTAACTATCCACTTCTTTTTTATGGGTCTCTTTTCAAATATTAAAATACGCAGTGCTGTACTTCACAAATGTAACAAATATAGAAATAATGTAGATTCTTAAAAAAATTGTACCCCTTAACCAATTTCTTCATTTATACAGAAATGCACAGTTTCCTATTAAAAAATATAAAAAATTATGGCACCAGCTACCGAGTTTTATTAATATAGAATGAAAGCTGTTTGGTGTTCATATCAGGTTACCCTTACAAAACATCCATATAATAGTGTATATAGCAGCAATGAGGCAGGGGTTATTGCTGACAACTTAACATAAAATTCCTCATTTTATACTATGTGGATGAGGGTGCTAAAATCACTTATGTCAATGTCAAATTGAGTACCCAGGAAATATTTTTTTCTAAGTTACTACTGGTGGTAATAAAGAAATACTGGTATAGGTACTGTCAGTTAATGAAGGACCGAAACTGCTTTTGCTTCAGATTATGTCACAAATGCCTTTGTTCTCGCTCATCTTGTACATGATTTTTTTATGTTATTTGCTTAAGCTTTATCAGGTTAACTGCGACATCAGTTTCTGAAATTCAGGCATCCATTCGTTCTTCTGATTCCCAATTTATTCTGCTCAGATTCTATTTAACTACGGATACTCACAGCAGTGACACTAAGACATGCACATATTCAAGCTGACATGAACTCTGTGCCTGTTAGTTTTGCTAGAGGTGTTGCAGAATTAAAGACTGTGTGTCTGTGGGTATGTTTTGCATGATAATGACTACTAAGATTTTGCTCACTTGTTCCAAGACACGAGTGCCACCAGAAATGTCTAATTTGTAGTCAAAACTTACGGTTTCATCACCCCTCCCACACACCTAATATTTAAAACAAAATGTACACATCTCACAAAATTCTGTCCTGTTTATACCTACAAAATAGTTTGTTTTGAAAGTGCTCTGTCACATATTTGTATTTTGTGAATGAAAACAAAGGACATTTAGGGTGATCACTATAACTTTCGACCTCCAGAATTGGGGAAAATACAAAAATAATCAGGAACAATCAAGGACACTTAAAAATATTTGTACTGTTAGCCTGAGAAGTTGCTAGAATGAGATCATGTGAAGTAGTATGTTTTTGCTGAAGTAAAAAGAAGTCTATAACTCAAATTATTGTCATTATTTAAATGGAATGCACCACTTTTTTGTCTTAATATCACCAGTTTTAGGAGGAGTTAAGAGGGGTAGAGCAACATTTTGAGCCAGGTATGGTCATGATAATAAAGTGGTCAATGTTGTGGCTTGTGGGGAGTGAAGACAGTGTATTGTAACTGACAACTGTAAATTGAAACAGATCAAATTGCTTTTCCTTTCACTTTAAAAACAACCTAACATTAGAGGGTTATACACAAGGTGGCAATTTTTGGGGGTATGGCAAGGAGGTAGGTTATGTGTGAAAATACAGGGCAGTTATGTGATTTGGCTATTCTAATGACAATTTATGTGTCTGTGAAAAACAAGTTAAAATTCATTACTGAATTTTATAATGCCTTTCACTTTCTGTGCAATCAGAAATATGCACGAAGTTTCTGCCTTGTATAGAGTTAGCAGGCAGTGTAGGAAAGCTAATTCGTGCAAAGCCATTTAGACCTACCTAGTTTAAAGAGAGGGGCAAGAGGTTCAAATACATTGTTTTGGTGTTACTGTCATTAATTTTCCTCACAAGCAAACATTATAGGGATACAGAGAAGGCGACATATTTGGGGGATAAGGAGGCAAGCTGCATGAGAAAACGCAGGGTTGTTACACGATCAGTGTTGAATAAAAATGATATGGTTTGTTGGGGGTAGTCCATATGTCTAAGAATGGCAAGCTGAGTTATCTTACTGTGGCCATTACTATTTCTTCCATTTTCGCAATGAGATGTCAGAAGTATGGAAAATGTGACTATCACTTTGGGGTCAGGTAAGGTATGAAAGCAAACAGCAGTTACAGGATCACTTCTGAATGATTATTGACAATACATTGGGGGAATTATATGTTATTATATATTTGTGATTTATTCACAGTCAAAGGTAGTGTACCATCTCAGAATTCCACTGAATCAGTATGTGTGCATTTTGTACCAAAGTATCTTAGAAGTCCCTGAATCTTTAATTGGGAACTGGCTTCAGAGAAGTAATGTGGCATCTTATATTCAGCTTGTAAATCCAGCATTTCAAAGGGCTTTTGTTAAGTTCTCATATCCTAGGTGCTTCACAAGAAAAAAAAACATATTTTCAGTTGCAATATGCCATAGCTAGAATGTTATGGTTTCTACTAGCTAAAGTTGTGAAGTCACATTCAGAGGTGTGCTGCTCTGGAGGTTCTGAGGTTAGAATTTCAGTCTTAGGTCTGTTTTCTATTGGAATATACTATTGTTATTAACTGAAAGTTTTGTAACAAATGTAAAATAGGCAGAGATACAGCCTTTCAATAACTTGCAGTATAGCTTTAATTCTTGTTCCTTTACTGCCACAGTCTATTTTGCATTGTACTTGGTTTTCCTTGTGGGTACTATGGTGAACGTCTGCCCTCAATGTTGAGTAAAATAATACCTTAAAATATTTAATTTATTGAGTTATCATTAAATCTGATATAACAATCCTATACATTTCACCAAATAAAATACATACATATATATATATATATATATATATATATATATATATATATATATATATATCTTTCACTTGTGCTGTAGCTGCAGTACCAATGCTTTCAAGTGGTTAAAGCTGTTTGGTCATTTTCAGAGGTATACAGCACTGGAAGCTGCAAGGTCAGAATTGTAGCTTTAGATGTGATTTGCAACATGGTGTTATTACCTGACAGTTTTGTAATATATCTCAAAGGGGACAAAGATATAGCCTTTCAAAGACAGCTCCTCATGGCTTTGGGTCATGTACCTTCATGGTCACTTCTACGTTGAGTATAACAATGGCCTAAAATACTTAATTAAATTGTCATTACATTAGAATAAAAAATTTACTTTCTTATAAATACAGATTTTTTTGTCACTGTACGTATGATTCCCACCAGTTTAGACTCATGTGAAGTAAACTCCATTATAAGAAAAAAGGAGTTGCATACATGTCTTTGCAGTTGGAACCAGCAGCTAAATCTATTTCATCTCAGAGGGTCATGACACCATTCTGATAAATCTGTTATGATATTTACAAGGTTATGGAGAAATGATCCTTTATTGCTAGGTACCATAAGTTGACTTTTGCAGCCATTTGGTTGCTGTTGGTTTGCCATTTGAAATATATCTCTAACATGATGCTTTAACATGAAGATTTGCAGCACCTGGCTGGGTTGTCACCACATCCATGCTACATGCTAATGAGGTAGACCAGAAGAGTGGCATACACTATTTAGCCATGTGCTTGCTTCCCCCTCCAGGAAGGCATATACACACTAAGTGATTCATTTAATTGCTTGGTTGTGTAGATTAGCATGGTCACCCCTTGCACCTTATGGTAATGAGCACAGCCAGAAGGTCATGTTCATTCATTGTTGTAGAAGTAAGTGCTGGGTAGTTCAGTGATAAGGTAGAATTAGGAGGCATATGTGGGAATGCATGCAATGGGCTGCATATTTAAGTGTATGTGTGAGTATGTATCTGCCTGAGAGGTAGCAATAGGGAAGGTAGTGAGGGGGTAAGTTAGGTGTATGTGTGTGTGTGTACTGATGAATGGATGTATGCATGCGAGAGCAATAAGTGTGGATGGGGCTGTTTTTTGTGAGCATGTTTGTGTGTGTGAATATGGAGTGTGTGTGTATTTGGGTGGCTGTCATACTTTCACACACCTCTAGACTAATGAACAGAGCCTGCAACATTGGAAGGGAGATCTACTGGTCTCCAGGATAGCATGCATGCCCGACCAACACATAGAACAGGGATTGGGGGGCACTAGATAGCAAGGGATGACTTTAATGTCTCATGCTTTAATGGCAATTAATGTGTACACATTGGGGATGCTTGTTTTGCTTGTTTATTTATATGTGGGTCATGCGGAGCACTAAATATAGGGATGAGTGTTTAATTATACATGGATGGAGTAAATGCTAGACACCAGGGGTACATTGGGCACATCGGACATTGTGATGGATATGACATGTGCAATTCTACTGTTTTGCATTACCTGACTGTTAACTACAGTAGGAAGTGCCAATGACCAGCACTTCCTGGTATTCAAAGGAATTCAGAGACATGCAGATTAGCTCATAATGAGTCTTTCTTCATTGCAGCTAATGTGTATCTGAAACACAAAATACCTCACTGTGTTACCAGGGTCTTTTTACAGCAGCTCTTTACATGATGTGGTAGCTATTTAATGAATCTTGAGAATGTGTTTCTACATGAAAGTGATATTGCGCCTTTAAAGCGTTATGATAGTGGCATACTACTTAGCATTATTGCTTCACATTTCCCAGTTCTTCAATTTAGGTCTCAGCTCAGAAGCCTTCTGTGGAGAGCTTGCAAATCCTCCCATTGCATGGAATTTCATCAGGTGATCAGTTTTCTTCTGCATTTGCATAGGCAAACTGATTGTTCTCCCAGATACCCACAGTTGTGCATGCCTGCATGCAAGTATCCTATGAAAGGAATTTCTAATTATATAACTCCTACCCTTTCTACCAAAAATCAAGTTTCACAGTTGATGCTCAGCAACTATCAAACAGTTAAAGGAGAGAACACTCCACCAAAAGTGTGCTATTCATGCTAACAAGCTTTCACATGCCCATGTCCTTAGCATCATCTCATATTTACAGAAGTAGCTACAATCTTGTGCATAACTGGCTATGTAATGCAAGTAGTTAGGGCATACAAAAAATCCTCTGACATGCAGGATGTGATGCTGCTGGTAGCTTTGCTCTAAGCTGCCTCCCCTTCCCCACCCACCACTGGTGTGGTTCCAGCCCTGGGGGATACTACTGGGGACACTAAAGTAAAAAATGGAGGAATAGGATCAGAGGAGCACCTGACAGTCTGCTGGAGGGTAAAAAAAAAGCTGGCCAAAAAAAAAAAAAAAAAATATGGAATGTCATACCGCTAGCAGCCTACACACATCGTTGCATTCCAGAGCATTATCTGAAAAATCAACTTTAAAAGCATAACATAAACAAATATAAATATTTTATGAACAGTAAAAGCTATTAAAACTATGCAAATAACAATATCGGTAAAAAGTGTTTTTTGCAGTTATACTAGTCAGTGCAATCATAGTTTTCCATAAATACTATAACATATTATTAGTTCACATAAATCCAAAAATATATTTTCATTAAACTTTGACAAATAAATTGTCATATATTGGAAAATGTACAATGTAGATGTATATTGGTAGAACACTTTAGTTAACCAGACACAAGCTTTCATATGACAGCAATAAATTCTTCTCTGTGTACGTTTATTTAGCTATTTATAGAAGGGTCCCCTTCAAAACATTGAATACTTCCATTATCGAATCTCACTTCAACGAGCCTAACTTCATCGAATCTTCTTCATATCAAACTCCCAGAACAGTGAAAATGGACCCTGGGAAAGGAACCACCTGGTCACCATGGCGAAACTTGCCTTTCCTCCACTGTAGTACAATCTCGGAGATGGTATATTTAGTTGGGGGGTGGATACCCACCCAATGGGGGGCAAAAGTCCCCACTTGGAGGGGCTTTTGTTTTGCTGTTTGTTGTTTTGTACTAGTAGTTGAGTGGTTCCTTTCCCGGGGTTCATTTTCATTGTTTAGGGAGCTTGATATAATGAAGATTCGATGAAGTAAGGATTGATGAAGTGGGATTTGATAATGAGAGTATTTGCTGTTTTGAAGTAGACCTTTACAGAAACATGAAAACATATGCTTGATTGTATAAACAGGACTATAAATGACACTGAATATCTCTGAAGATATGCAATTTAAAGTGCAACTATCAAAGACACATTTCTTCTGCAACATCTAAGGTTTCACCTGAGACAATGCGGCAGTTTGTACATTACTGTGTTTCAGAAATATTAAGTACATATAGAAATAGGGTCTGTATTAGAACATCGAAAGTTTAATGGTTTGAATCACTAAAGGTCAACCTTTAATGATCGAACCATTAAAATTTAGAATGTTCAGAAAAACTAAATAAAAAAAAAAGAAAACCTGAAGGGTATAGGCAGGGGTGAAAGCCCCCCTGCACCTCCCCCCACATCGGGGGTTGCACCTCCCACACCCCCCGCTACTTAAATATACCAACTCTGAGACCACACTACATTGAAGTAAACGGAAATCTCCCCTTACGGCGATTTCCGTTTACCCGTTTGACGTTCTGCACTTTCACTATTCTCTTGTCAACAATGTCGGATTTGACATTGTCGGCTTTCAAGAATATAATATAGACCCTGGAAATATTGCTTGTTTCCATAATTGTTAACAAACTACAAATATCAAAAGAACAAAGTGATATAAATGGACATGGACAAGGAATTTTTCTCTTTCTCTCCGTGGTATTTCACATCATACCACTCAAAGTATGATCATAAATATGAAAATATGAATAATAAGTGGCAAATAGTGATTTTTCTCTCCACTGCAGGACAAACTATATTAATCATCTTAGTGTCATTTGTTAATAAATTCTTGCCCTTTCTAATATTGCCTGCTGTTAACTGGCAAGTCACTCACTAAAAGAAGTTGGATCCAAAAAAGATCTGGATGCCTTAAAGAGCTATGGGTATTAATTGGAAGAATACAAAAAGACAACTATAAAACATGTGATATGGTGGCTTTTCTTGTACCTTCTCACTACAGTACCTGGGCACTCTACAGGGAGGTCTTTCATGTTCATCTGGTATCACAAAACACATATTTGATTGTGATGGTTGCAATGTCATTTAGTAGTAGTAGTTAAATAATTCTTATGAGTATGCATAAGTAAAAAAATGGATACCAGACTGGATTCTCACTATAAACATGGCTGGTATTTTAGCAAACTCAGCACATGGTCACTAACTCATAACCCGTATAGAAAATGACAAAAAACACCATCTAACAATGATAACTAAAAGAAATGGAAACGTGTCAACACAAGTACATTTTTCAATTATTTAAAAGCTGAAAACAGGAAGCCAGTTGTATTACTATACAAAAAGACGATGTTCTTCACCATTTCTGCATGATGATAGCTGTCCACTTTGACTTTAATGTCCCATATGCAAAACAGTAGTACAAGTTACATCTAACCTTTGAATATCTCTTGACCTCAAGCAAACAACAGAACAGGTATATTTATCCACTATGGTTCTGACAGGTTAAGTATCATTTATCTACAAATCAATCCTCATGCCTGATAACTTAATATGGTAACCATCTGAAATATCAGGACCCACTACAGGGAGTCCCAAAACATTAACACTGAATGGCCAAGAAATGGCCTTACATATACTAAGTCCTAGATGGCCATTTCTTGGAATATTCTCTTTCCCCTGAGGTATGATGATCTCAGAGCTGACATATAAAGGTAAGTAGGGTGCAGGGAGAGTTTGCCCACCTGCAAAAAGATCTTTGAGATTCTCTTCTTCTAGTTTTTGATCTTTTTTTTTTCTGGCTTGTCAGCACTCGACATTACAAGTGTCGGCATTTCAATTGGAAGCCCTTAATATGCTTAAAAGCATAAGAATTATTGTAAAGCTTTAGATAAACTAACAGACCTGTGAGCTTCAAACAACTTCAACTACAACTTTTTCACAATAAGAATGTTTTCTGGAAAAGTAGTAAAAATCTGATAAAATGGTGTAACCTGTAATCGTACACTGATAAATTTAGATCACAACTTGGATATGTCAACAGTGTAAGAGATGTTCCTATTGCTGTAATGTTGCTACAACTGTTAAAATACTTGTGTCAGCCTGAGTATAGGAATAACAAAAATGCTAGAAGTGGGTTTCTTTGGGGGGTATCAGAATTAAACATCCAAAGAGTCACCCACAGTCTTTGAAGTCAGACCTCCTAATGAAGAATAAATTCTTTTTCCATGAAAACCATTGTTATGATGACCAGATGGGTCCAAACAGTAGTTACACAATTAAAGCCCATGTTAATAAGAAGGGAAATTATTCAGGGAGTTTGCACTGGGACTTTTATCAGCTCTTGAGGGCACTCCTTGGCTGAGTTTTCCAAGTGAGATCATCTATCTACAGCTAGCCCTAGATATTCAGATTGGTCCACTAAAACGTTCATAACAGATTTATAAGAGGTCAGAATGTACCTTGTTGGGAAGGTAGACATCTAAGTTCTAGCAGAAGAATATGACGATCTGGATGACTTAGGGATAGGAAAGGGCTTGCCATCTAGCAAAAATAAAATGCTACTCTTTTACTTTTGTTACTTTCCAGTTCACTAACATGGTGATTCCTCAGTACTTTTTTAGTAGAATGTGATTTGCCCCAAAATAATCCATTAAGTCTTCATAAATACATCTGCTCATTTCCATTACCAGCCAAAAAAATAAAAAAAACGGTGGCGCTAGTGCTGCGGTAGCGTTGTCGCCTCACAGTAAGATGTCCTGTTCGATTCTCAGCTAGAGCGTCTTCTGTGTGGAGACAAGCGTGAATGGGCGTACCTTCGTTGAAGGTTGTGCGTCAAGGCCGGCAACTCGGCATGTAAAAATCTACTGCCAATCATTAGCGGACCGGAGTTCTGCTGTGGCGACCCCTAACTGGGAAAAGCCGAAAGACACAACACAACTTGCCTTGCACTAATGCACTGGGAATAAGTTCTGGAAAACAGAAAAAGTTAGCTTGCTTTGTGCTAGACATCATTTATGTCTTCTCCTTTGAGATACCCTTTTCTAGGGATATTGTGAACCCCCTAAAAAAGATTATAACAAACTGCAAGGGTGCTGATGATTATTAACATACAACCCTTCACAAAGAAATACATTTATGTTTTCAGGTAACTTGGAAGCACAGCAGCTGCCTGCAAGTTAATAGCAGATGACTCTATTAACAGTTATCTTTTTTCTCAGCAAATGGTGCACTCTCAAACACTGTGGAGAATCACCCATGAAATATCAGGAAGAAAAGTTACAGGAGACAGTGATGGTTTCCAGAAATCCCATGTCATTCCATATCATTAAAAATCAAACCAGCACTGGTCAAGGGGTGCCATATGTTTAACTGGCGAGAAACTAAGCAAACATTTAATGGAGCTGTGTTTCAATGCTGGGAATAAACTGGTGAACCTCCTATCTTACCTTGCCTCTTAGCCTCTTATTGGCACAATCAAGATTAAAACCAAAACAAATCAGGAGTAAGGATAGTAAATCAGGTATACTTTTTTAAAATATTAACACAATTCACTCAGAAACAAACTAAGAGATGTGTACTGTTTGACAATGCTTAATTACTTTAACCCTTACAGTACCTTTGAAAAAAATCACAAAGTTAATGAGAAATATTAACTGTTGAGGCAAGATCTGAAACAGATAAAATATATTCATTTTCCAGGAAAGACTATTATGGTACTGGTGGAGGGGTGTGTGTCAATGGATGGTGGAATGAGGGAAAATATAAAGCTGTGTCCAAAGCTTTCTGTCTAAAAGTCTTGAATTAAGACGCATCTCTGCCCACTGGGTCTGCGGGTCTATACAACACTCTACCAGTTAGGCACACCTTGGCTTTATTTCATTCACAGCCAAACTTTTGCTACTGCTGACATGTGTTACAGTAACTCTCACAGCTTTATTAACTGTTAACAAAAAAAAAGAACTGGTACAAGATGCTTTTCAGTCATGAAGCAAAAACAATAGAAAAAAAGAGAGATAAAACTAAACGAAGAAACAAGGCCAAGTAAATGTATATTTCTTGTATTTTCTCATTTACAACAAATAACATTAGCAAGGCAATAGTACAGTACAATAGATACTGAGTGGCTAAGAAAAGAAAAGTGTATAAGATAAATGCATATTTGGCACCAACATTATTCCACACTCCAGTATCTACAGTACACACATTCTAAGTACCCCCACCTACAGTAGAAGAGAACACCAAATATTAAATTGTGCCACAGCAGACATTAGCTTTATGCAAATCAATAAAAATGCAATTAACCAGCATTCATAAAGCAGTTTCATCTGTACTCAGACAGATGTACTAAGTTTAACGAATCTTGCAGAGTTGTGATTTGCCTAGGTAGGTTATTTCAGGAAATAGGGGCAAGCTTTAGGAATGATCTTTCAGCTAAGGCAATTGAAAAGTGGGGCATATTTAGTTTAAAGCTGCTAAAGCTGTGGAGTGTTATAAGAATTCATGAACTGATAGCTTATAACTGAAAGGTAGGCAGTATGTATCCCAGAGGAGTCTGAAAATCAGGTAGATAGATTTGTCTGTGATTGGAATCTACTTAGTGCTCTGACTAAAGATACAGTGATGGTTGCTCTGAGGAGAAAGATTTATGAAGCGAGAATTTTACTTTCATTCTTCTGAAGTAATGCAGTATTATGATTCAATAAACTGGTTATAATAGGTACAGCATATTCTAGTCTAGGGATCAAGGCACAGATTGTAATGGCTTTGCATGCTTCATATGTACGTAGACTGAAAATATGGCATACTGCTTTAAGTTGATGTGTTATTCTGGAAGTTGTGTTATCAGGATGCCTGTTAAAGGACAGTGTATCTTCTAGGGTCTCACCAACATTTCCCACCACAGCTATTGAATCCACTAGGCATCCCCCTCCCACACACCCGACAACAAAAATATCTAAGGACAACAGCTTATGTGAATACCAGCTGCTGCAGCATCTTGTATGGCTACATTGGAAAATGAACATGTATAGCCTGCAAAACAGTCTTGCCACTGTATCTCTGTTCCTAGTTCAACTTCTTTTTGGAATGAGGCCTACAGGCAGTTCTAGCACTTAGCTGGGCAATCTCATAAAAGTTATGGTTACATGTGCACATCTATTTCCACATGTTTCTGTCCGACTGCACTGTTACGAGTATGCTCAACAAAATATTAAGGTCAAAAGAAATTCTGCTACAAATATGTGACACAAATAAGGTATAAAATAAAGTTTGCTTAAATGCAGAAATAGAGTTTAGCAATATGTGATTATCAAACATACTAAATGACTGTGGCTTGAAAAATAAGGAATTTGCTTAATGGACGTGTCTCCTACAGAATCAGCAAAAGTGTATGCATTTCACATGGTCAGCAAAAAAGTTGACTTCTTACAGACTTAAAAACAGGATGTATGCATTTCATATGGTCAGTAAAAGCAAAGATATGAAAAACAGGATGTATGCAGCTTCTTTAAAGAATGGACAACAGGACATGTTTCTATCATATGACACTGTTAACTAAGGATGTTTGAATGATCAAGTTAGCATTTGTCCACAAGGTGTCTCCTTAAAAGACAATACCATTACAGGATGAAAACATGTTTTTCTGCAAACACCAGCAAACAGATGTTCCCATACAAAGTCCAAAATAGAATACCAAGAGAAAAACAGGATTTGAACTGCATGACTAAAACTGTATATAAGAACGGTAAATCAAATTATGTTAAAGATAAGTAGGAACACACTTGTTCCGAGGTAATATTGTATCTCTCACATCATCCATCATGCCGTTTGAGAAGTAAAGTAGAACAGTACCTGAAGCTGCAACAGTAGTTTGTGTGATTTGTTATAAAAAGTCTTTTATTAGTTACTGTTTTTAAAGTGACTGTTTTAGGTGCTGCATCAGTGTACACTCTGCAAGTTTCTGTGGGCAACAGACTGTGAATGCAATTATAACTAACTTTGACTTCAGCAAAACCCAGCCAGCAAGACTGAGTGCCTTAAGAAGACTTCAGATCCATCACAGTAAGCAGCACCTTATCATTAATTTTTCATGGACCACAAAAGGTGCTTTACCCTCATGACACTGCTCTGCAATGTAATACCCTCACATTTTGTTTTCCTTTCAAACTTCATTCTGATAATGCATATTAATGTCACTTTGGTTCTACCTGACCAAAGTATTTATTCTGCATTAAAGTCCTTAGGTTACTAAGGAAAGGAAATTCTTTTTAAAGAATGTTTTGGTGATTCACACTGTATTAAATGTCCTCTGAACCAGCCTGTAGTAACAACCTTTTTTCTCCATTAAAGAAACATGTGTTCCCTCTTCAATCACAGCTCCATCCTGAATCACAATGATCTTGTCTGCTTTTTTAACAGTCTTCAGTCGGTGAGCAATAATTAAAACTGTTTGGTTCTTTTTAGAGGATAGTGCTTCTTGAATCTGAAAAATAAATAAATAAGAAAAACAGGCTTATAAGCAAGATCATAATCTAAACACTGCACTGCCTTTCTAGAACTGATCTTACAGTGTGTTATTCTCAGCAAGCATAACATTCTGTAGTATAACTCTGGTAAGAATTCCATCTTAAATTTACTGTAAAATCATTTACTGCTCTTCTTGATGGGAACACCATTCTCATAACACTGTAAAATCATTTACTGCTCTTATTAATGGGAACACCATTCTCATAACACTGTAAATTCATTTACTGCTCTTATTGATGGGAACACCATTCTCATAACAGACAGCAAGCTAAGCCAAACTAGACCATGATCCATGTGAGAATGTGGAGATACAACCTATTGCAGTAAGTAGTAAGCAGTTTTAACACAAAGGAGTATGACTGAGTTTCTGATCAAAGAAGTATTTATTCATCATCATCCTCAGCAGCAGCCACCCCCCATTTTCTACATGGGTTTGGAGTATCGTGTTAACTGTGGCCATCTCTTCCACTTCATTGCCACACTCCTGCCTTCTTCTACACTCATGCCTGACTGTCACAGAACTTCTTTCACACAATTCATCCACCTCTTTGCTGGACATCTTCATTTCCTCTTACCTTCTTCCTGTCTGTTCCAAATCTTCTTCACTAGATTGTCTTCTGCTTTTCTGCACGTGTCCGAGCCACCATAATCTGTTCTCTCTGATCTTTTGTGCAACTGGAATTACTTTGGCTTCTGCTCTTATGTCCTCACTTCTTCATCTATCCTACAATGTGCATCCTACCACCCTTCTCAGGCACTTCATTTCCATCACCTCTAGCTTCCTCATCTGCTCTGCCTTTACTGCCTAGGTTTATGTACCATACAGTAGTACTGGTGGCACCACCATCTTGTACACCTTAGTTTTCAGCTTCTTTTGCATTCTTCTATCATAGATTACACCTGAGACTCTATGCCAGTTGGCTGCAGCCCCTATGATTCTAGCTCTGACCTCTTCATTCAGCCTTTCCTTATCCTCAGCCACCTCTCCCAGATACTTGAAGCCATTTACCTGTTCCATTATCTTCCTTTCTATCTCAAGTCTCAGCTCCTTCTGATTTCCCCAATTTTCTGGCATTACCACTGTCTTATCTGTGCTTACTTTCATCCCATGTGCCTTGAGTTTTGCATTCCATTCACATATCGTTTGCTGAAGTTCTTGCTCACAGTCTGCCTGTCATGCCACATTGTCTGCATACAATAACTTTGTTGATCAGTCCCCTTCAACCTGTTTGCTAATGTAGTCCATCACCAGTATAAACAGCAGTGGGCTCAGAGCTGAACCCTGGTGTATACCCACTCCCAGGGAGAATCCCTCTGTGAGGCCAAGCAAGCATTGTTCGTATTGTTCATACTTGAGTCATTGGGTCCTTGTACATAACCTACACTAATTCTACCAAAGTTTTTGGGACTTTGAACCACCGCAGTACTGCCCGGATCAGGTTTCTTGGGACCTTGTCATATGCTTTCTCCAAGTCTATGAAGGCCCAGTTGGAATCTTTCCTCATCTGTAGCTTCTTCTCAACTGTCTCACTGCAAACATTGGGTCAGTTGTGCTGCATCCTCATCTGAATCTGAACTGCTTATCTCCCATCTTACATTCTACTACTCAGCATATCCGTTTATCAATCACCCTCTCCAGAACTTTCATGCAGTGTGAAAGGAGTTTGATGCCTCTGTACTGCTCACAGTTGTGGATATCCCATTTGTTCTTGTACACTGGCATGAGTATGCATATTCTCCAGTCATCTGGGATATGCCTTTCTCTCCATACTGCTATGAGTACCCTCAGGAACCATTTCTCCCCTATCTCATCCAGCATCTTTATCATATCTGCTGTGACCTCATCTGATCCTGCTGCTTTCCCTGACTTCATTTTCCTTAGTGCTATTCTTACTTCTTCTAGGGTGGGCTCCTATTCTACTCTCATTGTAGGCCGTTTCTGGGGCAATACAGCTTCTGTGGGTTTTCTTCATTGATAAGTTGCTGGAAATACTCCTTCCATCTGCCTCTGATGTTCTGTGGACTGGTCAGTGGGTTGTTGCTGGCATCCCTTATATGAAGGGTGTCTGACTATCTTTTTTATCTTTCTGTCTTTTCTTTGCAACCTGATATAGTTTCTTTGTACCACCTATTGAGTCACTTTCCAGAAGTTGGTAGAATGCCTCCAATACCCTATTATTTGCTATTCCGACTCCTTTCTTAGCTTCTTTGTTAGCCAACCAGTAGTCCTTTCTAGCCCGGTCAGTCTTTTCTATCTCCCACTTTTTCCTGCACTCCTCCTCTCTTGTGATCACTTCCTGGACTTCTGCATTCCACCACCAGCTTTCCTTATATACCTTTATTTTCCATACCTGGCTCGGCCACATATCTGTTCTGTAGTCCTAACACATGCTGTTTTGAGGCACTGCCATTCTTCTTCAACTCCACCTATTTCCTCCTCTTCTTGGGGTGCTAGAGCCCTGAGTAACTCCTTGAACTATTCTACTTTCTCTTCAGTCAACTTCCAGGTCTTCAGCCTGGCCTCTATTGATCTTAGAGCCTTCTCTGACCACTGCTTGCAGCTGATTGTGGCAACGAGTGGTTTATTATGTGGGCAGACTGTTTCACCGGGGATGATTTGCAATCATGGATTCTACCCCAGTGCCTTTTCCTTACTAGGAGGAAGTCTACCTGAGTTGCATGTTGGCTTCTCTTGTATGTGATCTTGTGACTCTCTCTCTTTCTGAACCATGTGTTCAAAAATAGATGCCAGTATAATTCTGACAGCACAATGAAGCAAAGCTTGTGAGGTGAATTTTGACATCCATTTTGAGAGAATATATTGGTTTTGCACATGGAAATCTGGTAATAATTTTTAACTGCTCCAATGTAGTACCAGTTACAAAAAGGAAAGAAGTGTAAGAACGTGAAATGTTTTATAGGCAATGGCTAGAAGTGAGTTAGCATTCAGTAATTTCAAACGCTCTCAGATACTTCACCACTCCAAATTGTTCCTGTGATAGCATCAACAGTAATATAACTTTCAAAGCTGTCAAATGTTTTATAAAAAACATTTTAACAACAAATAAAGCTGTCTAATGTTTCCAACACTGTTCTTGGCTACTGTCTGGGGTACAGAATAAGACTATATCATCACAAGCTTCAAATACGTACATCATAGTGGATTTTGATCAGGTTTCTCGTCGTCACTAGATTATTATTTGTGTGAGACATGGATGACAAGAAATCCACGTCAAATGTAAAGCTCTAGAGATGAATTTTGGAATCCATGTTGAGAACATATGATAAAGGGTTGTGATTGGAGACCTGATCATAATTCTTGCAGTGCATGGAGCTTTATCTGCTCCATGTACTACAAGTTACATGAATAAAATTGTGGTGTCCCACAGGACATGGATATCCTTCAGAAGGGACTCACGAAACAGATAGCTGGTGCCAGAGCCATGGCCTGAAGTTGAAAACAAGGTAACCCCAAGCTACCATATAGGTGGCAATCCACTAAGCACAGAAGAGGTTATCAGGGACCTGGGGACCCAGGTTGACAGTTTGACACTCACATTGCTAAAGTGGTTAGAAAGACCTTCTACATTGCCCACCTGATCATGAAGGGATTCACATCCAGATCTAGTGAGGTCATTGTTCCCCTGTACTCTTCACTTATCAGACCAATGATCGAGTACAATGCCCCATTCGGGATGTATCTCACCCGACATCTGCAGCAATTGGAGAGACCAAAGTTCCTCACCAAAAGGATAAAGGGACTCCAAAATCTGTCATATGCTGCCAGATTGAAGAAACTCCAGCTCTATTCAGTCCTGCTCAGAGGTGACATGTGCCTGACATACAAGGCCATGTCCAACCCGGAATTAATGGACATGCTCCACCTCAAAAATCCAAATCCACCAAAACCACTAGAGCAAGCGACTTAAACCTTTTAGCGGATATATAAATAGGACGTGCTGGAGGGATATTTATATCACAGAGACTCCCCTATGCTGTGGAAAAAAATCCCGGTCCATGTGAGGCAGAGCACCTCGCTGACTCTGTTCAAGAGAAATCTAGACCTGTGGATGGGAGATCGGAATCAACTCTGTGTCACTGCTGGACAGAGGCACAACAAACTAATGGGCACAGTATTTTTCATATAAGGGGTGGCGTAAGCACACATAATGGCTAGGCTTATAAATGCCTTAGGGCAGATAGCCTAGTATAAACCTATGAACCTATGAACCTAAAAGACAGTATGACGTGTTTATTGATTTTTGAAAGCCAGTAAAGCACTTAATGAGCACTGCCAAGAAGAAAGCAGTATACTTCTCACCTTATTAGTGGGGATACACTGGACAAAAGTCAAAGACACTTTTTAAATATTCCCCTACCTCACTTAAAAGGTTAACAGAGAAACAGGTTTTGTATCAATGTCATTTTCTGAACAATAAAACATATAAAAGAAAGAAGTTATGTACTTACCATAATGTTTCATGTGTGTTGTCCATCTCGACCTTTATTCTCACTGATAGGTCGGATCCGATGTGTTGGATCTGTCTCAGCCTTTACAAAAGCTCAGGACTTCAGCAAAGCTTGTGGGCCTCCTTCCCTACCCACAATGCAATTCCCCGAGTTTCTCAGATCTTGTTTGCCCAACTAGAAATCATAGAAAGAACAACTGTTTAATGTAAGAAAAAGGTATACTCTATACTTCCTGCTCCTAATCATCTCTTGTCCAATATGCAGATGATCTATGGTAATTACCATTTCTGACACTCCCTCTGGTCTCATCTCTCAAACTCAAGCTGCTTTTACATTAGTGGAAACCTGGCTCACCAGCAACAAACTAATCCTAAACACTAAAAAAAAACAAAAAAAAAAAACATTTCTCTTTCTCCCCAAAACTCTTACCCATCTCAAACCTACTTTTACTTCATTGTCTCTCAATAAGACTCCAACAGTAACTGAAACCAGCACCAAACTCTTACGTGTCACTATAAACGATCAACTTAAATTTGACTTGCACGTCAATAACTGCATCAGGAAGACCCATCAAAAAAATTACACCTCCTTTACAGAAACAAAACGTTTCTCACCAACAAAGCTAAAGTAACCCTGTCTCATACCCATCTACTACCCAGTCTTCTATACGGTTCTCAAATACTCACAAACCTTAGCACCACACTCCTAGCAAAGCTTAACTCAACCTATAACACGATAGCCAGATACCCTGTCCAACATACTTACAAAACTCATCATTGTGTCTCACTAAAATTGGCTGGAACTACCCAATCTGTTTCTTCTCTCAGTTTCAGACTATACATTCCATATTATATCTACCTTTCTACTGCCCTAGCCTATCCTCCATTATATCCCACTATTCTCCCAAAAGGTCACTCTGCAGCTCTGATCAAGACTTACTACTTATCCACAAACCTAGGACTAAAATGGGTAGCAACCTACATAGCTACCATCCTACCATTGCTTGGAACAATCTTCCACAAATTAGACTAATAAATCAACCCAAACAATACACAGCAGTTGCAAAGGAACACTTAAAAACACTCTGGTTCTGCCTCTGTACACATTCACCATAAACTGTCCCCCCATCCATAAACCACTCACTAATTCACCACTACCCCTAACTTTAACTTCCACTCTTTTCTGTTACAACACTTTTATCCTTCCTGACTTTGCCTATCAGTCTCTGTCAAACTTTAATTTCCCCTCCCTCAGCTTAACTCCTCCATACCTCCCCTCTATCACCTCCTGTAAGTAACTAATGTTTAAACTGAACTAATACTTTATGAGTTTAAGAATATGCCTATTTCTCACATTACCTGCATGATTAATGATTACTCATAAATATTTGTAACTTGTATAATGTTGTAAATACCAGCAAAAATTTAACTGTCTCTGTAATTGTTTTTATTTGTATTGTATAATTAGTTCTGGAGCTTTTCTCCCCAGGCCTCTGCTAAAAAAGGGCTATTTGTAGCTCAGTCGAACTACACTTGGTCAATAAATGTAAAATAAATAAATAAATAAATAAATTAGTAATGCTTATTAAGGGTCAAAGTTAGCATTTCTGAGGCCATGTAGAGCCAAAAAACTAGTGTCCACTTGGTCTCCTAGAAGATCTGGAGGGGGTTTGGAGGGTGGCTTGTGAGAATAAAGGTCGAGATGGACAACACACATGGAATGTTATGGGAAGTACATAACTTCTTTGTGTTGTTGTCAATCTCATCTTTATTCTCACTGATGGGACCGCGTCCCAAGCAACCTAATTCCTTGGTGGTTCATGGAAAAATATTCCTCAGAACCACAGAACCAAAGGAAGCTCCACTCCTGGAGGCCAAATCCACTTTGTAATGTGTAATGAGTAATAAGAGTATGCGGTTTTGCGCATGTGGCTGAAGTGCAAATATCATCCCAGGGTAACCTTGCTTGATAGGCTGCAGATGTAGCTACCGATCTGGTAGAGTGTGCTTTAACAGAGAAGGGAAGAACTTTGTTTTTAGAGGAATAAATGTAGGATATACAAAGGGTGAGCTATCTAGATAAGCTAATCTTTGAGACTGGCTGACATTTTTTGGTCTTGGAATAGGACACAAAAAGTTGGTCTGATTTCCTAAATTCCGAAGTTCTGAGCAGGTAGAAATGTAATTGTCTATGTAATGTCTAGAAGATGCAACACATTCTTACCTTTGTTCTAGTAATTTGGAAAGAACACTGGCAGCTCAATGGATTGATTCAGGTTACTTTCTGACACAACCTTTGGAAGAAATGAGGGGTTAGTGCATAAAGAGACTCTGTCCTTATGGAAAAATAGGTAAGGGGGCTTTGAGGACAAGGCTTGCAGCTCCGATACTCTTCTGGCTGAGATAACAGCAACTAAAAAGAGTGCATTCCAAGACATAAACTTTATATCACATGTGGATGAAGGCTCAAAAGGTGAGCAAGTAATGTTTGTTAAAATGAAATTTAGGTCCCATGGAGGAGCTGGGTTCTTATATGGGGGTCTAATCATCATTGTTCCTTTCAAAAAGGCTTCACAGAGTCTATGTGACATGATCGTAGAGCCATTTTCCCCACATGAAAATTTGAGTCTGCTGTTAGTTAGACTCTAATAGTACAAGCAGCTGTCCCCTCAAAAGTTTTGCCAGCAATTCCAGGATAGAATGTACTGGAGCAGAAAGGAGGTCTATTTGGTTGTCATTTGCCCACATAATGAACCTGTTCCATTTACTCTTGTATAATCTTCTTATGGAGGTCTTACAGGAGGACAACAAGATATATTTCACTGGTGAAGAAAGAAGAGGAAACCGGGCAATCAAGGGAACTGGAGCAGCCAAGCTGTCAACTTGAGGTTTTGAAGTTTGGGATAACCCAATCCCGACAGATGCTTCAGTAGATCTGGAGCCGGGTCCAGAATCCATGGGTCATCTAGAAGATGAGGCTATAGGAAGAGAAAACAGATATGATGAGGTCAATAAGGAGCAATCAGGATTATTGTGGTCTCTTAACAGACTGGCTTTCTGTAACTTGGGAATCAGAGGACTTGGAGGGAAAGCATACAGGAGTCTCGGAAGCCAATCGTGAATGAGTACATCCCTTGGTGTCTCCCCCATTGGAGGGATTAGGGTAAAGTAGTTGCTGCATTTGGTATTGGTGTCTGAAGCAGAAAGATCGTAGGAAGGTTGGCCCCATATTCAGAAAATATTTTTCGCTGTGCATTGATTGAGGGACCACTTGTGAGGCCATAATATGGCTCTGCTCAATTTGTCTACAATCACATTGGATTTCCTCGGGATGTGCACTGCAAACAGTTGGAAGATGTTGCCCATTGCCAAACCCTAAGAGCTTCTCGATAAAGGGGATAAGATCTGGTTCCTCCTTGTTTATGAACCAGACTACTGACATATTGTCTGACTGAATTGCTATTGTTCCTAGAGGGAGAGCATTCTGAAATGCTTGCAACGCCAACAGCACTGCTCTCATCTCCAGGATGTTTATGTGCAGGTGAGCCTTGTGTTCCTGCCAAGTGCCTTAGACTGTCTTCCCCAGATAATGCCCCCCCCCCCCCCAATCTGGGAAGCATCCATGGTCACCATGGCCTGGGGTGGAGTAGAGATGACAGCCTTGAAACTGAGGGAGAATGAATCCACCACTGGAGATCCTTTTTGCAAAATTTGGTGATGAGAATCTTGTGCGACACTGGCAAATCCAGAATTGACCACTGTGTGGAAAGAAACCATTAAAGTATCCGCATATGAAGGTGAACTGGAGGAATAAGTACAATGGATGCTGCCATCTTTCCCAAAACTTGTAGAACTTGCTTTGCATTGGCTTGAGTTTTCTTGATTAACGGTTTCATGTGCAAGCGGAGATCATGACCTCTGTCGTGGGGTAGTTTTGCTATCAGCATGGTTGTATTTATCTCTGCCCCTATAATATTTAAATTTTGAGATGGCTCTAAAGCGGATTTGTCATAATTTATGGTAATGCCTAGAGAGGAGCGCAGCTGAAGTGTATAGTCTCTGGCTTATATCAAAATATGCCTGGTCTAGGCGGTTATGAGCCAGTCACCCACACATGGAAACACCTAGAATCCTCTGCATCTCACGTGAGCTGCCACTACTGCCATGCACTTGGTCAACACTCTGGGGACTGTAGTGAGACCAAAGGGCAAAGCTCGAAACTGGAAATGACTGGCCCCTAGCTGGAAGCGCAAAAACTTGGATAGTCTTTCCATTTGAATATGGTAGTAAGCATCCTGGAGGTCTATAGAGCACATCCAGTTGTCCTTTTCCTAGAATGGAAGTATCGCCTGCAGTGTTACCATCTGGAACTTGGTTTTCTTCACTGATTTGTTTAGTTTGCCAAGATCCAATATTGGTCTCCAGTCTCCTGTTTCTTTGGAACTAAAAATAATTTTGAGTAAGTTCTGGATCCTCTCTGGTCTGCAGGAACCTCTTGGATGACTCTTTTTCTGAGCAACTTTTGAATTTCCAATGTTGCCTGTTCCCTTTGACTAGGTGGCACATCTGGAACAGATTTGTTTATGGGAACTAGGAAAGAGAAGGGAATAATATAACCCTTGGATATTATGTCCTATACCCATTTGTCATTGGTTATCTTTTGTCAGGTTTCGAGGTGCAGTGACAATCGCCCCTGACTGCCTCCAGGGGCAAACAGTCAGGCACTCCTTCAGGAGCGCTGAAATTGTCTGCCAAAGAAATATTCTCTTGAGCCCTGATTTTGCAGGCCCCCTCTGCCGCTGAGGTGATATCTTCCATTATTATTCCCCTTTCTGCCTCTGGGGGAACTTTCACCCTGAGTGTCATGATAAGACCTTTGAGATTTCTTGAACCACATCTTCCCACTGCCCCTTTGACCCTTTGGAAATGGTCTGGTGGGTGTGGAAAAATGCAGTCCAACAGCAGACAAGGTCTTACCCTCCTGCTTACACCAGGTTAGCTTTTCTTTTACCTTGGGCCCAAAGAGGGATGAGACATCGAATGGAGCATTAAAAAAGGAAGACTTAAAGGGCTCCACAAAATTGCAAAGGCGCATCCAGACCTGCCTCCTAATGGAGATGCCTGAACCTGACGCTCTACTCGCTAAATCTGCAGCATACGAAATAAGCTTCATGGAAGAGTTGACCACAGAGGTAAGGGCAGCGAGGTCAGAGTTGACCTTATCCACCACCCCATCAGCTGCAGCTCCCTGGAGGGGATCCAATAATTCTTTTAGGAGATCCCTCTGAAGTCTGGTGAAGTCAGTCAGATAGTTCAGGGGTCGTAAAGTAAAAGCCACTGAAGAGAAGATGAGCTTCCCATACCTATCCATAGTCCTGGAATCCTTATTAGGAGGATGGATAGAGGAACTAATCTCAGAAAGTTCCTTTTTTGTGGCAGCCACCATGGCCATGGCATCTACTGCTACACCTTTGGTAAGGAAAGCTGGGTCCTTAGGGGCTGTGATATATTTGTTTGGCTTTCTATGAGTGAGCCCAGGCCCTCAGAGATTAAATGAATAAGCTCATCAGAAGGCGGTGTCACCCAGGAGGCTGAAGGGTGAGATCCAAAGGCCTTCAGGTATACCGACTCCTCAGCCAAAGGGAACCAGGACTGCCAGTCATCTCTTTGTTTCAGAATTCCAGGATGTGGTGACCATGGGGACCCTTCTGTTTCATCGAGGTTGTTATCTGAAGTAACGGACTCCTCTGGGGAGTCCAGATGCTTCCTCTTGCATGATCTCTTCCGAGGAACTTCCTCAGTGGGATATTCTGGGGAAGTTTTGGCAGGAGAAAGTCCCCTGGGGAACATCCTGAGGCCTGGGATCTCTGCGGACCTGCAGATGGAGGTGATGAGGTAAAGGAACCTGCTCTGACGAGGGAGGAACTTTGCGGAGGACTGGGCCTGAGACTGAGGAGCAGTCATCACCCTCCTCATAACTTCAAAAGCCGTCCACCTCTGCTCCAAAGAACTCCCTGGACAGAAGAAAATAGATGTTTTAGATGAAAGAGCCCATGCAGCAAGAGACAGAAGCTCCGAAGATGAGGTAGGAGCTGAATCCAACCATGCTGAGGCCCCAGAGAGACATAGCTGGATCCAAGGAGATTGGAGCAGGCTCCAAAAACCAGCCCAATGAGTGTCAGCTCCCACAGGTCTCCTGCTCCAACTGGGTGGAGACACTCAGGGCAGGCACCATATCCAAGGAGCCAACAAGCCCTGGACCCGAAACAGACACCAGTTGAATACTGGAGTCTTCCGGCTCCGAAACCAAGGGAGAGGTCAGAGGAGGAGTCAGCGTTGTGTGACAAACAGTCAAAATGTGGAACACCCATTTTCGCACTGCAGCAAAAGTGTACCTTGACCATCGCCATGGCCTTTCAACCAAAATATACGCAAGCACGCACACACGAACACACATTCACCCTTATCAAACCTCTCAACTGCCCAGAATTTTGCAGAATGCCCAGATTTTTGCCTCATATTTTGGTCTGTTCCTCATAAAATATGTAGTTTTCTGGCAAATCACAGAGGAATGAAATAATAAGGTAATGACATAAATTTGACTTTCAGACATCATATCCTTCAGAACATGTATGGTAACACAAAGCCTGTTATTCTAGCAATTTTCCAAGTTTATAAGAACAATATTTAAAATTGGTTCCTTTTTGGGGCTTTTGTCCTCCTATTAATTAAGGCTATGTCCAGATTTCTTGTGCTAAAAGGTTGAGTGCTATCACACACACACACACACACACACACACACACACACACACACACACACACACACACACACACACACACACCCTTGTCATACCTCTCAACACATTCACCCTTGTCATACCTCTCAAATGGCCAGAATTTTGCAGAATGTCCAAATATTTGCCTCATATTTTTGGTCTGTTCCTCATAAAATATGTAGTTTTCTGGCAAATCACAGAGAAACGAAATAAGATAATGACAGAAATTTGAGTTTCAGACATCATATCCTTCAGAATATGTATGGTAACACAAAACCTCTTATTCTAGCAACTTGCTAAGTTTATAAGAGCAATCTCTAAAAATTGGCCCTATTTTTGTGGTTTTATCACCACATTATGTTTGGGTATTGGCTTTGTCCAGACTTGTTACT
This sequence comes from Protopterus annectens, assembly GCF_019279795.1. Taxonomy (NCBI): domain Eukaryota; kingdom Metazoa; phylum Chordata; order Ceratodontiformes; family Protopteridae; genus Protopterus; species Protopterus annectens. Next base: position 688,923,518 of record NC_056743.1, read on the forward strand.
CTAGGAGGCTGAGGTGTATGTGTTTAAAGAGACGGGAAAAAAATAAAATAGATTCCTTTTAACTGCTGGTATTGCAGTTATTTATTTTGGTACTGTTTTGCTTCTATTTTATTTTTTTCTCCCTCTCTTTAAATGCAGTGTTTCACAACCATTCCTGGTACACAAATGGTCACGTATTTGGGAGCGCTCACTGGCTCCCATCCTCAGAAACAGTTATTTGATTGGTTAGTATACTGCAATGGTGACTGGCTGTAATTGCAGAATATGAGCCAATCAAAAACTGTAGCACAGCCAATGTTGTTCAATGCAAAACAGCGGAGCAGCTATTTGATTGGTTTGTATACCATGATGCCAATTGGCAGTAATTGAGGTATACAAACCAATAAAAAGCCATGTAGTGGAACCAAAGCTGTTCAATGCGGAATAGCGGAACAGTGGGTTCGCTTATGGTCGAATGTAGAGCACTCCACATAATCCAGAGCACTTGGTTGTTCAGATAAGAACTGATTGTAACAGTGCTTGGGGGGTATGTAATAATTAAACATCCCCTAACATCTGTTATGATCAGCTCTCACACTACAGAACTGTTCAACAAGTTTATGTTTTTCCCAGATTTCAGAGTGAAATCACACTGTTCTATGAACTACAAGGCTGCTATGCACTTTTTATGTCAAAATATACAAGCTTATCTTTTAGTGGCTTTCTAAGTGTAATCACTGTACTCCTTCTAATGCAATTTAGTTATTTACTGCACTGCATGAATTATTAACTAACTGCAGTAATCAGAGCAGTACACCAAGTGTACTCTTAGAAGAATATTAGGACAGGGCTACACAAGACAGCAGGTTTTAGTAAAGTATCTGCAGCAGGAAAAGCTGTACATGATTTTAAAATAAAATTTACAACAGTATTTTGTTAAACTTGCACAAAAAGTAGTTTAATCACAAAGCACTGAAACACATGTTGCATCCAAAGTACTTAAAGAATCTCCTTAATAATGTCATACATTTTAATCTATAAATTTGGCTCATTGAATGGCTGTACAAGATTACACTGTTTCAAGGTTGCGTTAAAGAGATGAATAACTTCTGATTGTCCTTTAGTAAACAGGCTAGTAAATTACAGTTCCATTTTTACATGTCAAACAAATTATTTTGTGATCTTGTACCGCTGAAAGCCAGTTTGAAGCCTGCAAGTAAATATACTTGTCAAATAAAAGCTTACAAGTATGTGTATACTTCTGTAACTTTGATTTTCAGAATTTTTAACTGTCAGGCTCATATGTTAAAGTTTGTTCTGACAAATTGTAAAAGTCTGAGGAATGTTTTATCTGCAGTTTCTTCTTGTGAGGAAAATTTTGCTTTAAATAACTCAGTTTTCTTCTACTGCACGTCACTTCTCATTGTTTGCAGTGTGCATATAACTTTGTTGGTACGTCTTCCAGGGCTATATCCACTGGTACTGTTTTAAGGAGGCTTGCATGGCTGCATTCTCAGAAACCTTCCAGATTATGTTAAAAATGAAATTTTAAACTCTCCCTTGGCTGGAGATTTAGTGTTCGGCCCTTCTGCTGCAGAGGTGATCAAAAAGCATGATGAAAGGGGCAAGCTGATCCAGGGAATCTCTAAGATTTCATCCCTCCTTCTCTTAATTGTCCAAGGGATTTTCTTTCTCCTCATTAATTTTGGCAGAAAACAAACAACCAGTGTCTCAACAAAATTTAAGTAAATGGATGTTTAAGAAAAAAATAGTAAGACAGTTCCAAAAAGAAGTCTCAAAGCTCCTCAAACCAAGGACAGTCCAACAAGTCTGAAAGACTTTTCAAAACACCTTGTGACCCACTCCCATCCTGGCCTCTGTTTTCTTCCAGAATGTCTAAATCTACATTTTTTTCTTTGGCAACAGATAGTTTCAGACAAATGGGTTCTGAAAATCATTCATCAGGGTTATAGATGGCATTGGGAGGGAATTCCTCCTTTCCGAGGGGGGGTTCATTCCTCATCTTCCAGATCAGACCCATTTGTTTCCACCTTTCCTTCATCAAATGCTGTCCCATGTAATGATAAAACCAGCTCCTACTTCCCAGGTGGATAAGGGATTTTATTCAAGGATGTTCCTAGTGCCAATAAAAGAAAATGCTTGGAGACCAGTAGTTTGTTGTATTGTCCATATTCAGAATGATGTCATTTCACAACCTGTTACTCTTCTTCTTTCAAGTTTCCTGGTAACACTAGCATTAAAAGATACTTATCATAACATCCGTATTCAACAGGACATCAGATGTTTCTTAAGATTCTTTGTGTCTGGATCACATTATCAGTTCCCCGTCTTGCCCTTTGGGCTCTCCACTGCACCAAGTGTTCACAAAGTGTCTAGCTCCAGTTACAGCTCATTTCTGGTTACAGGGTATCCACATTTTCCATATTTAGATGACTTGCTTATCTTTGCAGAGTTCTTTTCAAAGTGTCAAGAACCTTTCTCTTGAGTGACAGATATCTTACACAAGTTGGGATTTCAAGAGACATTTAAAAGTCTTTCTCGAGTCCCTCACACAGGATTGTGTTCCTAGGATGTCAACAAGTCATCTCAGTTCAAAGAACTTTTCATCCACGGGAAAAAATAGATCTTTATTTAGTAATGTTTCTAAGGCTTTCCACTCAGGGAGTGGTTACTGCAAGGGAATACCTTAGGATTTTGGGTCTTGTGGCATCTATGATTACCATAACATCCCTGACAAGACTCCACATGAGAAAGATACAGCGATATGTGAAATCTGCTTATTCCTAGCATCAACACCAGTTATCTTTTCAAATCTCAGTACTGGGGTTTGTCAGAAGAGAAATCTTTTGGTGAAGACAACAGATATCCTTAAATCCAGGTGTCCCCTTCTCCCTCCCTGCTCCAAAGCAGTCAGTCACCAGAGACACTTCAGACTTTACATGGGGAGCAGGTTCAGGAGGGATAAAAGTGCAGAGAGATGTGGGATACCAGGGACAGATAAAAACGCAAAAATATCAAGGAAATGCTTGCCCTGATTAAGGCACTCAACTCTCTGAACCAGCTTTGGTCCCAGAGACCTCTTTAAGTGGTTACAGAGAATACCACAATCATGTGGTACATCAACAAGCAAGGGGCAACTACCTTGTACCCCCTTTTCAGACTAGCCAGGTTAGCTTGGGATACAGCTTAATAGCACAATCTCACTCTGTAGGCATCCTACATTCAATTAGAGCAAAACTGTTTGGCAGACAAGCTGAGCAGGACAAAGGGAGACCTTTATGAATGGAAACTAGATTGATCCATCCATGGAGAGTTCCACAAATAGATCTCTCCACCTCATCTCTGAAAAATCAACTGGCAAAATTCTGTTCTAGGACTCCATGTAAGAAGGCCTGGAGGACAGATGCTTCTTTTCTTTGGAAAGGAATGTTCCTGTATGCCTTTTCTCCTTTTCCACTGATATCCAGGGTACTTCTGAAGATTCAGAAGTAATACCCCACTATTATTGTGGTGACTCACTTCTGGCCCAGGCAACCATGGTTCTCCCTTCTTTTGGAAATGACCAGGAGCAATTACCACAAGCTTTTTCACACAGTGGATCTACTCACACAAGAACAGGGGTGTTTCATACACCCTAACATCAATCATGTTCAACTGACTGCCTGGATGAAAGGGTCTTAATTCCTTTTAGGCACCTGTTTACTGAGGACATACAGCAGGAGCTAATGGAGGCAAGAAAGCTTGCCACTGGAAAATTATACATTAGCAAATAGAAAGGTTTTCTAGTTGGTGCCAACAATATAACCAGTACCCATTCAGGGCTAAATGTTCTCAGGTTTTACAATACTTGTGTGAGTTACTATCCTATGGCCTTTCTTACTCCTCCATCAAGGTTAATTTATTGGTCATTTCAGTATGTCTGCCCATGAATCCTCCACTTTCAATACATTTGTACATCAAAATATTTTTGAAAGTGGTTTTGTACAAGAGGCATTCAAGAAAACCAGTGTCCCCTCCTTGGGATCTTAATTTTGTGTTAGAGAACCTAACATTTGCTCCATTTGAACCAGTTAATCTGGCTGACTTGAAGTTCTTAACATGGAAAACAGTTTAACTGTTTGCTCTGATCTCTGCAAGAAAGGGATCTGATTTGCAAACTCTTACGGTGAGTCAGCCCTACCTCATTTTCCATACAGACAGGGTTTCTTTGAGAGCTAATCCTTCCTTTATGCCTAAAGTGGTGTCAGAGTTTACTTTAAGCCAAGCTATCCATTTCCCTATTTTCTTTCCTGAACCCAAAAATGAGGGAGAAAGTATACTCCATACCTTGAATGTCCACAGACAATTCGGGTACCTTATTGACAGAACTAAATCTTTAAGATCTTTGGATCAATTGTTCATTTCTTGTGAAGGTAAAAAGGGACAACCTGTGTCAAAACAAACCATTTCTAAATTGTTGTCTTAAGGTATTACCTTTTGTTATATGCACCATAACAAATCTATACCAAATGGGGTCAAGGTCCACTCAACCAGGGCCCTGGCTTCATCTATAGCTTTTTGGAAAGGGGTGGATTCTAGAAGCTGCTACTTCGTCCTCCGTACATACTTTTGCAAATTATTGATTCCATTATTAATTCCTTCTCTAGGTCTAGGTCCAGCTCAAGCTTTGCTAGGACCACTCTCCAGGGGCTTCTGGACTCCTCTCCTTCTTCCTTCCAAATCAATTAGTTATGGTAATCTCTCCCTATAGATAAGGCTACTTCAGAATAATATAGCTGTGTAAACCGAACTTACCATAACAGCAGATGTTCAAATAATCACTGTTGCACTAGACAATCCCTCCTTCCATCTCCCACTTCTTTTTTTTGTTGTGTTTTTTATGCCAGGGTGTGGACCTTTTTATTTATTTATTTATGTTTTTGTTTCTAGCACGTTTTCCTTTCAGGGCTCAGTCTCCCTCTCTCTGCTGGCAGGAAAGCTCTGAAGGACTTCCCTCACAAATGAGTCTTTTAGTCAGCTCAACTTGAGCTGCTTGACGGATTGGGCATGTGGAAGGTGCCTTAAAGCTTTGGAAGCTGGCTGACAGTAATATCCCTGGCAGGATATAACCTTATGTATCTAAGGCTACTGCAGCAGTGATCATTTCAACATCTACTGTTGTTGTAAGTTCAATTTACACAACTGTACTTTACTTGAATGACTGCTGCATGATTCAGTATATGTCTTTTAACTTCACACCTCATAACAGGCATGGACAAAATTTATGCACAGCTATTACAGAAAGTAAAGTTCTGGATGCCTTACTAACACCACCAGACCTGCCATTGCTAAGCCCCTCCTGCACTTGTTTTACCTTAAGATGAGCCACAGGATATTCCCCTGAGGTGTGAAAAACAGCTGTAGTGGTGCACCTATACAAAGGAATCCCTACTGCAGACTCTAGGAGTTACAAGACCATCCATCAGCCTAACCATTCTAATTTGCAAGGCCACAGAATGTATCATATCTGACTTCTTACACTACAATATTCTAAATCACATCCAGCTAGACCCACAACAGCTTGTCTTTGTTAAGGGCAAATAACGTTTACTCAACTTGATAAACAACTTAGAAAAGATTACAGAAGTAATGGACAATGACCGCTCAGTCCACACAGCATATCTGGATCTGGCCAAGTCCTTTCGTCTGGCACTGTAAACAAGTTAAAAGTAGACCCGTATATGGTAAAATGGATTACAAACTGGCTGAAAGATTGAACTCAAACAATTAAAGTGGCAGGTACTCCTACAGGAACTAAGAAAGTAATCAATGGTGTACCACAAGGCTCAGTACTGGAATCTTTTTTGGTGTATATACTTTTCTGACTTCTATCCGCGGTGGTGGTGCTGCGGTAGCGTTGTCGCCTCACAGTCAGACGGTGACCGGTTCGATTCTCAGCTAGAGCGTCTTCTGCGTGGAGACATGCGTGAATGGGCGTACCTTCGTTGAAGGTTGTGCGTCAGGGCTGGTAACTCGGCATGTAAAAATCAATTATCAATCATTAGTGGACCGGAGTTCCGCTGTGGCGACCCCTAATCGGGAAAAGCCGAAAGACACAACATACATTTCTGACTTCTGTACCACAGACTTAACCTATGATTAACCAGATTTGCCGATGACTGCAAGCTGGGTTCCATTATCCATTCCCCCAGTGATACTGAAGCACTTCAGTAAGAATTAGTCCTCATAAACTAATAGTTTACAGAGAAAGGACTCAAACTAAATGCAAATGAGTGCAGACTTAACACCTTTGGGAAATGCCACATATCTGCCAAATCTCTCCAAATGACTGGCCAACTCCATCACATTCTTTTGTAATACACACAGTAAGACTCTGTCTGATAAGTATAGGTGCACTTCATAAGAGAAAATGTTACCACTGTGGTCTTCTTCAAGGATGTTTCTGTCTAGAAAATTTGTGAAACTACTGCTTAGGCCTATCCTACTTTCTTGAAGTATTACAAGATGGTTGTTTAGCCCAGAAGTCTGCCTGGCATCACCTTTTCACTAGTGCACCCAGGTCTGGGGCCAGGAATCTATAATGTTTGACACTCTCCCTTTCAAACTATGAATGCACTACAGCAATGATCCTTACTATGACTATACTCTCTCTCTCTCTTTTTTTTTTTTTTGCAGTGCAAAGGATTGGTCCAATGACCCCCCCCTTCCTGTAATCAACTAACCTATTCATTCCTCCATCAGGGTGACAGTCCCCCAGCCCATTCGTTTTTCATTGGAGGTGAGAGTAAGGTGTTAGGGAATGGGACAGTCTGCATATCATGTGGACTGCCCTACCCCCACCTCTATAGCAGCATTGAGAGCTCTGTTATAGCTGCCTGGGGAGGTGAATGAACCTCCACACCCAGTGGACATGTTGTTGGTCTTTTCGGCTTTTCCCAGTAAGGGGTCACCACAGCGGAACTCCGGTCCGCTAATGACTGGCAGTAGATTTTTATGGTGCTGAGTTGCCAGCCCAACGCCTAACCATCAGCGAAGGCACGCCCATTTACGCATGTCTTTCGGAGGCCACTCGACCGCGGGGAGGACATGCAGACTCCACACAAAGGGCATTCCCCGCACACTAGCTGAGAATCGAACGGGAGAACCTCTTGCTGTGAGGCAACAACGCAACCGCTGTACCACCTCGGCTAACGCCTTTATTACATCCCTCTTCCAAGGAGTGAGTGAGTCTGTTTCAGCCTTTTACTCCCATCCACCCCTCTGTTAGGTCCCTCCAGAGCCCATACTCCTAATCAAACATGGATCTTCCAGGGGTGAAGTCAGGACTTCATCCTTCTGCACCACAGGAAGGTTCCACCATAACTGTTGATATTCAAATAGAAGGCACATATCTGCAGTATAAGTTCTCTCACACAGATCCACTATCTCCAGGAAGACACTCTACCTTTTGGTGCTAGTCTTATGTAAAAGTGTGGGTTTTGGGATATGTTTTGTAATTTCTTCTCGTTTAGTGCTGGTGAAGCTTGAGTAAGTTAGTTACTTAAGAGCCCTGCTAATGTAGTTCTCTGGACAGCTGCTACAGCTACCATTTCTTGATTGCTTGGGTAAAATCTAATATAGAGAGGAACCCATTTATCCATCCTTGCAACATTAATGGGGATAAAAGAACACCTGAATAACAGAAGAAGGGGTCAGTCATATTCTCTGTTAATGTCAGAGTTCCGCTAAACATCTAGAGAGTGGGAGGTAACCTCATGCCCTACCAGCAGATGACCAACTGCACTGCACATTTAGATGAAAACCTAAAGTCTGCCTCGAGTTTATCCCAATCGTTTTATAAATACAATGCAGCAATAACTCTTGCACATGCAGATCTACAGCCATGGTGAGTATCACCAGATACTTTTCTCTAATATAAAACTGAGACTGGATAGTGTAGTATGAACTCTTAATGGCAGTCTGAGAAGGGAATCTCTAAGGAATACCTCACACTAGCTGACAAATGTAAGTAACTGATCAACCACTCCACTGTGAAAGCTGAAAATTCCCACTATGTCAACCTTTGTAGCAATAAAGCTCAGTGCTGGGTCCAAAAAGGTATGACAGGTAATCAAAGGTTAGAAAGGGAGGAAATATCCAAGAAGATATTGTTTTATCTGCCACCCAAATGGAAAACCACTTCTACTTACTTATTAAGTACTTTCCATGCCCAAACCTACACAGTCTAAGAAGCTATCAGCTGTAACTACTAGTACAATGAGAAGAACAAAATTGTAAGTCACAGCATGTTAATTAATGAGGAATGCCAGGCCAACAGATGTCAAAGGAGGGATTTATGATAGTAGACTTGACATCTGTAATAAGATGGGAAGCTAGATCTGCTGAGGAAAGAAGGGATTTGTCAGTATTAACTGTACCCTCTCTTTTTATGCCTTGCAAAGGTGTCTAGGGATCAAAAAGATGGAGAAAGGCATAAAATTCCATGAATGGTCTCATTCTAAGATAGTATAAGAGAATCTACACTTGGCAACGATTGGGAAAAAAGGAACCCATACTGGGATGCTTACCCTTAACACCAGGCAAATGCATCATGATTACCCTTATCACCAAGAAATGGAGCATAGTTTCTTTTGGTAAATTTAGCATCAGTCCTACTTATCATATAGATAATATTCCAGTTACATTTGACACTGTCATCACGGACTTGGGTTTAACTATGTCTCTGTGATGGTTAGAAAATCTTGCTACCTTGCACATCTTATCCTTCTTGTTATCTCCTCAAGGACCAAAAAAGTTACAATCTCACTTTATTCATCTCTTATTAAGCTCATGACTGAATATAATGCACCCGTTAGCACGTACCTCGACAAGCACCTAAGCCAGCTTGAGAAACCTTAACGTTTCCTCACCAAAAAGATCTCATGTCTCAGTAAGCTTCAGTTGTGTAAGAACTTACCATAACAGTAGATATCCTAATAATAAGAAGTTATGTACTCACCATAACGTTCCATGTGAGTTGTTCATCTCGCCTTCATTCTTGACTGATGGGTTCGGAGCCGATCCATCGGCTCTGGTACAGCCATATGCAAAGCTCGAGGTCTTCCAGTAGCCCGAGGCCAAGCCCCTATCCCATGATGCACTGTGAATTACCTCAGATCTTGTTTGCTGCGTGTACTACAACTATATCAATGAGCTATCCTCCTATGGAAAGGAAGAAGAAATTGAGCAACAAGGATGAGACTAACATCTAGGTCAGCTATCAGCCAGGAGGGGGAAGGAGGGAGGGACGTAAGAATGAAGGCGAGATGAACAACTCACATGGAACGTTATGGTGAGTACATAACTTCTTAATGTGAAATTGTTCAATCTCGCCGTTCATTCTTCACTGATGGGTAGCGCCCCTAGCACCATCAACCTCGGGTGGCTCTTGGGAGTACATTCTTCAGGACCATAGATCCAAAGGAAGCCCTGTCCCTGGAGGCCTTATCAACTTTGTAATGGGTGATAAAGGTATGAGGTTCTGACCAAGTGGCTATTGCACAAATGTTATCAAGGGTCAGTCTGGCTTGGAATGCAGAAGATGTAGAAACTGCTCTGGTTGAGTGAGCTTTAATCTTGTGTTGCAAAGGCATATTCGCAGCTGAATAGACAAAGGTGATACAATCAGATAACCATTTAGACAGAGTTGTTTTAGCCACTGGTCTACCTTTCCTGGATTCAGAGAATGAAACAGAGCTGGTCTGATTTCCTGATATCTTTTGTTCTATCCAAATAAAATCTGAGCTGTCTGTGAACATCAAGTTTGTGCAGCATATACTCCAACTTGTTGGAATGATCAGGGAAGACAATTGGTAACTCAATAACTTGGTTGATATTAGTTTCTGAAAAAACTTTGGGCAAAAAGGAGGGATTTGTCCTATGATACTCTGTCAGCATGAAAAATCAAATAAGGAGGGCAGATAGACAGATAAAGCCTGAAGCTCTGACACTCTGCGGGCAGAAGTAATAGCTACTAGAAATATGGTTTTCCACAACAAATATCTGAGGTCACAAGATGATGCTGGTTCAAACGGGGAAAGGATTATACACGACAGCATAAAATTTAGATTCCATGGGGAATAGGGAGTTTTCACAGGTGGCCTCATATGAAATGTCCCCTTGAGAAAGGCCTTGGATAACTTGTGAAACATGATATTTAACCCGTCAATCTCAAGATGAAAATTAGATATAGCAGCCAACTGAACCCGAACTGTTGCTGCTGCCGCTCCTTTGTTAAAAATCATAGACAAGAATTCTAGTATGGATGTCAAGGGAGCTTGGTAAGGATCAATATTATGCTTAGAGGCCCATATGGAAAATCTCTTCCACTTACTAAGATGCAGTCTTCTAGTGGACGGCTTATGAGAAGACAAAAGGATTTGCTTTGTCTCACTGGAAAAATTATGAAGCCTGGTTATGAGGGGAACTGGAGCAGCCAAACTGTCAGCTTCAATGACTGCAGAGAGGGATGAAGGTCCCCCGACGGATGTGTCAGAAGGTCTGGAACTGGGTCCAGAATCTAGGGATCCTCCAAGAGATGACGTTGAAGGAATGGGAACCAAATCTGCCAAGGCCAATGAGGGGCTATAAGGATGATAGTCCTTCCCAGGGATTTTGCTTTCTGTAGAAACTTGGGTATCAATGGGATTGGTGGAAATGAATAGAGGAGACCTGGGGGCCAATCGTGTACAAGTGCGTCCCTCTGGGCTTCTCCCGGAAGGGGAATCAGGGCAAAGTAGCTTCTGCATTTTGTGTTCATGTGACTGGCAAAAAGGTCGCAGCAAGGCTGGCCCCATTTGCGGAAAATCCTGTCCGCAATCTCTTTCTTGAGGGACCACTCATGTGGCAACAAGATTGCCCTGCTCAGCTTGTCTGCTATCACGTTGGATCTCCCCGGGATGTGCATTACCAACAGAAAGCGCTGGGAGGAAATAGCCCACTGCCAAACTCTGAGGGCTTCTTGGCAAAGGGGGTAAGATCAGGTTCCCCCTTGCTTGTTCAAGTACCAGACCACTGACATATTGTCTGTCTGAATCGCAATCGTTCCTAGAGGAAGAGAGTCCTGGAAGTACTGCAACGCCAAAAGTGCTGATCTTATCTCCAGAACATTGATATGCAAGTGTGACTCCTGAGCGGTCCATGTGCCTTAGGCAGTCTTTCCCTGAAAATGCCACCCCCACCCTATTAGAGAAGCGTCCGTGGCCACAATGGCTACTGGTGGGGCTAGAACAAAGGGGTGTACTATGGTGACATGAAGAGACGTCAACCACCACTGGAAATCTTTCTTGCAAGAGCTCGTAATCAATATCGTGTGGTCCATGGGTAATTCCTGGTAAGACCATTGAGTGAACAACAGCCATTGAAGGATCCGCATATGCATTCTTGCTAATGGTATGGCTAAGATTGCTGCAGCCATCATACCCAATACATTCAGAATTTCTGAAGCTGGTGCTCTGTCTTTCAATATCAATATGCTGACATGCTGGTGCAGAAGAAAGACTCTTTTGATTGGTAGCCTTAGAGTGGTGGTTGAGATGTCTAGCGCTGCCCTGATAAAAATTATATGCTGCGATGGCGACAAGGCAGACTTTTCTGAGTTGACTGTAATACCTAAATGATTGCACACTGACAGAGTGTACTCCCTTGCCTGAATAAGTTGGTGCCTGGTGGTGGCGGTAAGGAGCCAATCATCTAGGTACATAAACACCTGGAATCCTAGATGCCTCAGGTGAGCCTTGACCACTGCCATGCATTTAGTGAACACTCTGGGGGCTGAAGTGAGACCAAAGGGCAGGGCTCGAAACTGAAAATGATTGGATGCCAGCCGTAAATGCAGGTGATCTCTGGATAGCCTGGCCATCTTTATGTGGTAGTACGCATCCTTGAGATCTATCGAGCACATTCAATTGTCTTTCCCTCTGAAGTGAAGAATAGACTGAAGCGTGACTATCCGGAACTTCTCTTTCTTTACATATTTGTTGAGTCTGCTGAGGTCCAGAAGAGGTCTCCAGTCCCCTGTTTTCTTTGGAACCAAAAAGAATCTTGAGTAAGTTCCGGATCCTGTCTGTTCTGCTGGGACTGGCTGGATGACTCTTTTTTTGTAGCAACTTTCGGACCTGTATACTTGCTTGTTCCCTGTAACTGGGTGGAACGTCTGGGATTTTCCTTATGGACGGGGGGGGGGGGGTGAATGGTATGAAGTACCCTCTGGAAATGATACTTTGTACCCAGCTGTCTTGTGTTACTTCTTGCCAGGTGTTTGGGTACAAAGATAAGTGACCCCCGACTGCATCCAGAGCAGGACAGTCAGGCCTCCTTTCAGGAGCGCTGATAGGGTTACCCAGAGAAGTGACCTCTGTCATCCTGATGTTGCGGACCCCCTCTGCTGCGAGGGCAGCATCTTCCACTGTTACCCCCTCCTCTGCCCCTGGAGGGGGGTTCACTACGTGTGTCCTTAAAGGCTCCTTAGGCTTTCCGGAACCACATTTTTCCTCCCTTTTGACCTTTTGGATAAGGTCGCATAGGGGTGGAAAAACGGAGTCAGTGTCTTTCCCTCCTGTTCACACCTGGTCAAGGTTTCCTTTACTTTAGGCCCAAACAGGGATGAGCCATCAAAGGGGGTGTTAACGAAGGATGACTTGAAGGGCTCCGAGAAGGAACACAAGTGCATCCAGGAATGTCTTCTAAGAGCTACTTGTTTCATCAGCTGCATAGTATACGAGACACATGGACGAGTTGACAATAGAATTTAGGGAAGAAAGATGGGCAGCAACTTTGTCAGAAGCACCTTAAGCTACTGTATCCTGATGTACCCTAAAGAGCATCTCCCAACTCCTTAAGGAGATCTCTCTGCAACCTGGTAAAATGGATCAAGTAGTTCAGTAAACAGAAAGCAAAAGTTGCTGAACTAAACATGCGTTTCCCATATCTATCCATGATCCTAGACTCTCTATTAGGAGGATGGATAGACGAGGAAGTCTCAGATATTTCCTTTTTGGTGGCCACTGCCACCACCCTGGCATCAACTGGGACTCCTTTGGATAAGAAGGGTTTGTCCAGTGGGGCTGAAATAAACTTATTAGGCCTCCTAGGGACAGGCTCCATGGACTCTGGTGACTCCCACGCCCTTTGAGAAACCAACTGCATGACTTCATCGAAGGGCAGAGACACTAAAGAGATGGAGGGTTGAGATCCAAAAGCCTTCAGGAGAAATGACTCATCCTCAGTAGGGCTTTTGGACTGCCAGTCACCCCTCTGCCTAAAGATCTCAAGTATCTCAGCAAAGGCGATATCCTCAGTGGGGGACCATGGGGACCCTTCTGACTCATCTAAGTCAGTATCCGATGTTAAAGACTCCTGTGGGGAGTCCAAGTGTCTCCTCTTGTACAATCTCTTCCTGGGGAACTCCTCAGTGGGAGCCTCTGGAGAGATCTCGGAAGAGCAGGGGGCACCCTGTGGGGCTACCTGAGGCTCTGGGTCTCTACGCTTAGCCTGGACAATGGAAGGAGAAACAGACACAGGCACTTTAGGGGATGAGAAAGCAAGACCTAAAGTCAAGGATGTCTTTGGAGACAGGGCTCCCCTCATGGCTTTGAAGGCACCATGGCTCCAATGGGAAGGAATCGACGGATCCGAGGGAACAGTCAAACCCTCCTGCACCAAGGCAGTGGGCTCTGAGCCGGAGGTAGGAGCAGAAGCCCTAAGAGGAACAGTCAGCACCAAGTTGGTCCGACTATCCTCCCCAGATCCGACTGGAGAGTGTCGGCTCCTAGAGTCCCCGGTCAGCACCGAAGACATCAGAGTAGATGGAGCAAAGGACACTGGAGCAGATCTCGGCTCCGAAGGCTCCACGAACAGCAAGTCTGCTTCTTCTGGCTCTGAAGGGCCGATACGGCTCAGAGGAGGAGTAGCCAAAGCGGGAGTAGTGGTCTTCAACTCCGAAGCCACTTGGGTTGGAGTCAACAGCAATTTAGCAAGGCCTGGTGCCTGTAAAAGCTTCTGCACCAATCAATCCATATCCAAATCTGAAAGGCTGACAGATGATCTAGATGAATACACCGATGGTGCTGACTGGAGCAATGGTGACTAAGGCACTTCAGATACCGGCTTCAAGGCTGTGGACTGGCTCCAAAAAGAGAAGGCAGTCAGCTCCGAAACCAGTGTAGCCAATGTCACATCAGATTTTTTTTACTTTGATTTTTTTGAGTCCTTAGATTCGGTAGATGATTTTGAGGACTTAAAGGATTTGCTGGCAACATCCTGGTCACTCAATGCCTCTTGAAAGGGGTGTTTTAGCAAACCCCTATCCATCAATTTCCTTTTCCTCTCCAAAAGCACCCTAGAAGAAAAGTAATGGCAGATAGCGCAAGATTCTTGGAGTTAGACTGCCCCAAACAATAGACACATGTAACATGCCCATCAGTGACAGACATTTTCTGGTTACAGTCCGTACATTTTTTAAACCTGGACTTGGGGTGCTTGTCCTTATCATCTGCCATAATAACACTCACGCGATCTAACAACACAGTGAAATAAGCAACAAAAGGGGAAAGCTATAAAAGCTAATTATCTAACTAGTTATGTAAAACAACTAGAAAAGCTATACAGAAAGCTAGTAAATAGAAATTTTATAAAGTTACTGGCTCAAGCATACACTGGAACCCTCAGATCAGATGCTGCGGCAAACTAGATCTGAGGTAATTCACAGTGCATCATGGGATAGGGGCTTGGCCTCAAGCTACTGGAAGACCTCGAGCTTTGCATATGGCTGTGCCAGAGCCAATGGATTGGCTCCGAACCCATCAGTCAAGAATGAACGGTGAGATTGAACAACTTCACATTCACTGTTGCAATATTTCAATACTGATGAGTTATTCTGCCACGGTATGCTGACGTCTTTGCCTGTGTACCAAAGCCAAAACCTTCCTGATGCACCATACATCTGGTGTATGACATCAGCTCATGGGAATGGGGTACATAAGCTGACAAATGAGTATAAAATCTACAGCCATAAAGACCCTGGAGGAACCAGAGCACAAATAATAAAGCAGAAGGGCAGCCAAGAAGAAAAGGGAACTGTTCCCCTCTCAGTCCATAAGGTATTGAGAGGCAACAAAAAAAGAGAAAATTACACAGAAAGAGAAAGAAAAAGGGAGGGCTTGAGGGAAGAATTCAACAGTGTAACAATGATCAGTAAGATATTTACTGTTATGGTAAGTTTTTCACGTCTGTACTATGTTCTTCCTTGGATCACTTTTGGAGTGTTCCAATAGTAATGGGTTATCTTGCAGAGGTAACCTGATGTTCAGGGTTATTCTGCCAAGGTAACCGGACATCCAGACACTGCACTAAAACTAAATATTTTCTGATGCACCATACATCCAGTGTAAGACTTCAGCCTATTGGCATAGGGGTATATAAACAGACATATGAGCATAAGTTCCTCAGACTATCTACAGCCAGGACACTCTAGAGAAGGCTAAGTGCAAATACAGAACCAGCCAAAAGGGGAAGGGAAATGCTCCCTTCCTCAGTCCACATGGTTTAGAAAGGACACAAAAGAGAGAACACAGAGATAAAGGGAAGCTGGAGGTAGGGAAACAATACTGCAACAATGAGCAGTAACAGGACATCTACTGTTACGGTACTGCAACAATGAGCAGTAATAGGACATCTACTGTTACGGTACTGCAACAATGAGCAGTAACAGGACATCTACTGTTACGGTACTGCAACAATGAGCAGTAATAGGACATCTACTGTTACGGTACTGCAACAATGAGCAGTGATAGGACATCTACTGTTACGGTAAGTTCTTACATAACTGTATAATGTCCTTCCTTTGCAACACTGTTGCTCTATTTCAGTACTGATGGGTAATTCCCAAAGCAGTGACGGGTTGAAGACAGGAGAGCTGTTTACCAGTCCTAGCAGGACAGATCTAGCACAGGAGATTCTAGAGTGGAAAATGAACCCACTCGGTAGTGTCTAGTAATGGTATGAAAAGATGACCAGGTAACCACCTCCAGAAGAGATCCAGAATGAATGCCTATGAAGAAGGCTCCTAATGAGGAGACTGCTGTGGTGGAAGAGTCCTTCAAGGGTGAAGACAGGGGCTTGCGATGTAAGGAGTAACATAAGGAGATGGATTTAAAAATCCAGTTGGAGATGGTCTGTTTGGTAACAGGGTTACTCAACTTATCCTCCTGGGGGGCAGACAAAGGTAGGTTTTCAGGAAAACTTTTGTCTTGTCTAAGTAGACTCTTAGCTGCCTGTGCACATGCAGGAAATGCAGGGGTCCTTCATCCTTGTTCTGTGAATTAGGAAAGAAGGTAGGCAAAATGGATGGCCTGGTTGACTGATTGTTCAATTACTACTTTCAGCACAAAAAGAGGGATTAGCCTTAAGCAGACCCTATCCTTATGGAAGATAAGGAAGGGAGGAATGGCCATTATTCCTGCCTGAAACACTTCTGCCAGAGGTAATAGTAATCAGCAGAACTATTTTCCTTGTGCAGAATTTTAATATGGTCAAGGCCGCTTGGTTCAAAAGGTGGTAAATTAAGTTTTTCCAAAACAAAGTTTAAATCCCAGGGAGGCGGAACCGACCTTCTATGTCGATTCAAGTGAAGGATGCCTTTTAAAACTGTTTGACCTAAATTCTGGAAAGCGAAGGATAGTTTAAAGGCATGCAGCCATAAACAGCAGACAAGTGTGCCTTGATAGAGGAATTAGATTAGACCATTTTTGAGTAACTCACAGAAGTAAGATAGAATAAATGGAATCCCCACCTGAAAAGACCCCCATTCTTGAGACACCAGATGGAAAATCTTTTCCACTTGGACATGTAAGATTTACTAGTGGTATGTATTCTTACCTCCTGAAGTACCTGGAACACATCCTCTGCAAACTGCTTTCTGCAAAGGATCAAGACTCTATCACTCAGAGAGATAGACTGACAGCCTGCATGTTGGAGTATATCACAGACCCATTTCTGTGTAAGTCCACTTTGTGGGGTAATGTGTAGTGTTGGACCCTGGTTGAGTGGAGGAGAAGAAGTGGGAAAACAATGTTGCCTTGGTCAGAAGGGAATCACTAGCAAGATTTCTGGTTTGTCCATTTGGATCTTCGGTAGAATTAATGGGATTAGTGGAGGGGGGGGCGGCATAAAGGAAATTCCCCCAGTAAAAGGACATGGGCATCCATTCTTCAGGCCTGCAGACAAGGGGTCCAGGAGCAGAACAGCTTGAGCTGTCTGTTCTCTGTAGAGGCAAACAGATCTATTTGAGGAATACCCCATTTGCGGACTATGTCCAGGAAGACTTCTTTGTTTAACATCTATTTGTGAGGGTCTTCCATGGACTTGCTTAGTGAGTCTGCAAGAACACAGTCTTCAAACAGAATGTAAACAGCCTGCAGGGACATAATTGCTTTTATTGTGTTGTCCCATGCCAGCAAAGCAAGCCTGCACAGCTGGTAGGACTTGGTCCCCTCGTGTTTACTGATGTACCATATGACTGTGGTGTTGTCTGTGAAAATCCTGATGCGGCATTGGTTCCAGAGGTGGGAGAACACCTAAAGGGCTTGAATAAGGGCCTTCATTTCCTCTTTGGGGGACCACTGCCACTCTTGTGGGACCCATCCACACACCGCAAGCCAGATCTGGCACACCTGTATGGATCTCCTGGGTAGGTGTGTGTGGGCGGAATGATAGTCCTGGATTGAGTTGAATATGAGAAACCCACCATTGTCACTCCTTCTTTAGACAGGACAAGACATGGACTTGGAAGTTCAGTGGGTGGCAGTGCTGAGAATAATGGGATTTCAAATACCACTGGATCTGTCTCATGTGTAGTCTAGTGAATGGCACCAATGGTACTGAACCTGCCATGTAGCAAACAGCTTTTAGGATCACTCTTGCTGAGGTTGAATCCAGCTGAAGCAAGGACTGGAAGTAGCTGGACAGGGATAGGATTTTTTCCTGAGGGAGAAAGGCTGTCATTGAGAGGGCATTCTTTCTGCAACCTAGGAATACCAGATCCTGGATGGAGGTCAGAGAAGATTTCCTGTGGTTGAGAGTGAAACCTAGTTTTTCCAGAACAGACATTGTGAAGATGAAGTACATTTGGTAGAAGGCATGGATAAGTGGATTGTCCAGGTAGGGAAACAGTTGTATTCCCTTGGTTTTGAAAAAAAGGCAAAGGCTGGTGCAAGGCACTTTGTGAACACCCTGGGATCAGTAACTAAATCAACAGGTACAGCAGAGAACTCAAAATACTATAAAAAAACAGAGAACTTGAGGAATTTGCTGCAGGTAGGGATAAAAAGGAATGTGCAGATATGCATGCTTCAAGTCTAGGGACCCTAGAAAAGCTTGTGGAAGGCTAAAAAGAAGTAAACTTTGCAAGAAGAGCATCTTGAATGATGGCACTTCCAAAAAGGTGTTGAGGTGACATAAGTCCAGTACGGATCCAAGTACCCTCCTTCCTGGGAACCAGGAAGAGTCTTGAATACAAATTTTTTCCTATGCCTTTAGTTGGTACAGGTACTATAGTCCAACTGTCTGTAGTGATGAATTCCCACACTGAGGGAGACTGTAGTGATGAATTCCCACACTGAGGGAGACAGACTCTTTTGAATGGGGGGGGGTTGAACTAAGGAGGGAGGAGGAAGGCAGAAGACAGACACAGTCTGGTGGTTTATCAGAAAAAAATAACTTTTCCATGTTTAGATTCTCTGGTATATATTTTCTGTTCTTCTGGGGTAGGCAGCTTTTGCTGCCCAAGGACAAAGGAAGTGGGCTTGGAAGGATTATTCCTTTGGTATCTAGGCATTGATGTGAGAAAACTCTATTTGGAATTCTGCATTATTTTCCCATTCTCCTGCAGTGTTTTGAAAAGTTTGGCTGCAGTACGGCCAAACAAAAGGTCCCTGTGAAGGGGGAATCCAGTAGCTTGTCCTTGACATCTTTCATGAGGAACTGAAGGCAAAGCTAAGCAAATCTGCAGATAAAAGAGCTAATGGTTGCTTCTTTGGTGGCAGCCTCTGCAGCATCATAGCTGCATTTAATGGAATACATGGCTACTTATGTTGCCACAGCCTGTGGATTATGCTCTGAATCCTCTAAATTTTCCAAGGTATTATTTAGCTTCCTAGAATGGACAACATGTAATTTGTCATCCGAGTTTGATAATTCTGAGCCATTAAGGTCAAGGTGGCAGAAGTGTAGACCTTTTTACTATAGCAGTCCATAATTTTCTACCTGATGGCAACACATTAGCTGCAGGTAAAAGATTAGGGGGCTTATCGCTGGAGATAGAAAAGACTTATGGATCCATAGGTTCATAGGCTGGTACTGGGCTATCTGCCTGAAGGCATATATTAGCCCAGCCACGTTGTGCAGTATTCACCGCCCCTTTAGAAGTTCCCTAGACCCTTGTACTAGCAGCTAGTACCCTTGGCCCCTATCTAGTAGTGCTGTTGGTGTGATCCCCGGTGTGAACTTTCTGTTACCCATCCACTCATCAAGGTTCCTCTAGAAGAGTGATAGTGAGGGGCTCTGTAGATCGGGACCCTGTTCCATAGTAAGGGAAGTCTCTTCAAAGGGAATATATCCCTCCAGCATGTTCTATTCATTGTTGTGTTGAGGTTTATATCCCTAGAGCATGTAGCTCGAGTAGATTTGGTTTTGCTAAGATGGAGCATGTTCAACAATTCTGGGTTTTTGTGGAGAAACGCTATTAGGCTTTTTTGGGAGGTGGGGTCTGGGAATTCGGGGAAGTAGAACTGGATTAAAAAACATCCACGAAGGTTTCTAGAATTGGGGAAGATGGGTGGGTTTAGGAGCCACTACCTCAAGCAAATCATTGTATCTTTTCTGCACATCAGTGACATGTCTGGATTACCATTCAAAACACTGCATCATGCTAGTGATAGTCTCCCCAAAAGAAATTTCTTCCATGGCGTAAGCCAGGGGACAAGGTGTCTATCACCTGAAGCAAGACATTGAGTGGAATGAATGTGAGATGTGTATGCAGTGGAATCCTCATCTGAATCAGATTCTTTCTCCTCCTGAGACAAGAATTCACGTTTTTTATTCAAAGGGGGAGGGGGCTTCAAACACAAAATGCCCTTATATAGCCTTGTGAGAATTTAAGCCATTTATTTTCCAGAGATGTCCAAGTGGGAGAAAATTGCTTGGTGTTTTGCTTCTTTTTTTAGGCAAAATATCCACCTCAATGAAGCCTGATGATTCGGAACCCTGACATGCCTTGGCTAAAATGCCTGGTACCTCTATCCTAACAAGGATTTGGGGTATGTCCTGTAGTCCCTCTGAGATGATCACCATAGGTTCTCTATTCTCTACTGTCATGGTAGGTTCAGTCTCATCAAACACATGTGTAGCAGACACCATAATGGCCTCTAACAGGGTCATGGTAGTGGGCATCTAAGAAGGAGTTGGAAGCACTGTGGATTTCTGCTGAATTTCAGTGGGAACATCCAAATCAAACTGGGTAGTTGAAAATCACAGCCTTGTTTTCTTGATTACCTTTTGAGTGTGAGTGGGACAAGAGCAAGGATCCTGCATTCAAACTGGTGGCAAGATAGTCTGTGGACATGCCTCTCAACTTGCATACACTGAAAATATGAACAAAGGCCCTTGAAAAAACATCTAGCTAGTGGCAAGATAGTCTGTGAACATACCTCTCAACATACAAACAAAGGCCCTTGAAAAATAAGAACATCTAGCTAAAAATTTGGCAATGTAATTAGCATAAAATGTGAATACCAAATGGCACATAACTTCACCCACTTCCATTTGGAATGTGGGTTATTACTCAGAAGCATGTTTAAAAAAATGAGTGAGAAAAATGATGGAAAAATATAAGGACATTATAAGAGAGAGAGTAAAATCTGAAAACTTTAATGAACTGTATCACAAAATTCTACCCCTATCCCTTAGAGTTGAGCCAGAAGTCAGAGACTTAGGGACACACAAAGATAGTAATCTAGCCTTTCACCATCACATGTCTACAGGGGTGAGGAAATCATTCTATGTTGTGCAACTGTATAAACAAAGGTATGGCATCTAAGTCCAAGGAAGTCATCGTTCCACTGTATTCGGCATTCGTCAGACCTATCATTGAGTATAATGCCCCTTTTGTTATGTACCTAATCAGGTATATCCAACAACTGGAAGGTCCACAAAGATTCCTCACTAAAAGAATATAGGGTGTTAAGTAAAATGTCCTATGCAGACCACCTCAAGGCCCTATACCTGTACTCCATCTCTTACAGGCTTTTGCAGGGAGATCTATTGCCTGGCATACAGGGCATTATCAGACCCCACTCTGATGGACCTCCTGCATATCCACAAAACAAACAGCACCAGAATTACCCATTCTAAATACTTAAACATTGCCTGTGATATTAATAGGACCTGCTGGAGAGATAGGTATGTGCCCCAGAGACTACCCCGTCTATGGAACAGACTTCCACCCATATGAAGCAGAGTTCCTCCCTAACCCAATTCAAGTGCAACTTGGACAACTGGATGGGAAACCGGAAATTTGTCCCTGGTTTGGCACCTATGTCTCTAATGGACACAGGCAACTTGTAAATGGTTCATCTCCCAGGTCCATGCTTACACTTATAAAGAGTACCAGAACTTGTCAAACATTTGGGATGCATGGCTAGGCTTAAAAAAGGCCCTTGTGGTCGTTAGCCTAGTAAACACCTATGGACCTATTGGTATGCTGGTCATGTGGTATAGGTTTCTGTACACTAGACAGCTTCTGATATCACATGTGGTGAGGGGGATTCAGAAAATTGTTTGAAGGGGTAAAGTAAGCCTGAAAAAAGGGTCATACCTCCAAAATAGAGACAGCTAAGAGGTATATCTGGGGATCTTGCATTCATATATCTGCTTATGTACTCCTACTCCTGCAGGCTGAGGTCATGCACCAGACTTATGGAGGGTCATGAAGGTTTTGACTTTGGTAAACTGTCTGTCAGGTTACCACGACAGGTTAACCCATCAGTATTGGAATACTCCAATAATGATCCAAGGAAGGACATCCTTTACTCTGACAGACTAAAAGCTATGTCACTCTACTCAGTGTCATACAGACTCTGGAGGGGTGATCTCTGCTTTGCTTTGCTTTCTGTGCTATGAATGACATGGCATTCTTTGAACTCTTCCACCTAAACAGAACAAGTGGCAAAGCAAACAGCCACTCCTGAGACCTAAGCCTACATTATCATGTCAACAAGACCAGATGGTGTGACAGATACCTAACCCAATACGTATCCAATTTTAGGATTATGCTACTCTTGCCTATCAAACAGAGCACTTCCCTAGCAACCTTTAAAACCAGTCTAGATAACTGGATGGGTGATCACAAATTTTCACCAAGAATATGTGGAGAAAGTTTGCTTAACAGAATGCACTACTAGTTTCACAACAATGGTGGGTGTTAGAGCTGAGCTTCTTGATGGTCTCTTTTGGCCATAAGATAGATAAGAACCTATGAACTTATGAACCACATGGCTGGCAAAGATCGTAACTTGCTTTGTAGTTCAGTGACTGTTTGCAACAAGACAATTGAATCTGTCTGTTGCATTTATTTAATTTATTCCATTTAATTTATCAGTTTAATTATAGATGAGTATGAACTATCCCAGTGCCACACTCAAGATCTTCTTGCATATCTGAAAGGACATAATACTCCATTCTTGCTGATATACCAAACTAAATCCAAGTTGTCTACCTGGAAAGAGTTAAGTCTTTTAGGAAGAAATACGGATAAAGTGTTGTAAGGCCACAGACACAGTTCTTGGTTTTAAGACTCAATGTGGAGACTGCAAATTCTGATCACATACTCTGTAAGGTATGGTGATGGAAGTAGAATAACCAACCTGGGGTTGGCATACCTGTGGTGATCTGAGTAAAAGTAGACTTCAGCATAAACCACTGGCCAATCAGATGTTGCAATAGAAAGATCAAACATCAAAAGGTGTTGTGACAGGTCCTCGACAGCCAAGCTCATGGGTTCTGGGGTATTGAAACCTCTAGGATGAACCCCAGCCAATGTAAAAAGGCCAAATATTAGATGACTGTGGAGAACAGAAGAGTAAGGAAAGTCTTAAAGGAGTTTTTGTCTATTTGACTGCTAAGGAATACAATCAAATGAGGACAGGCTGGTTGCAATTTGACATGGTTCATGGTGATGCCAATTTAGGTAAAAACCCATGGTACATTACTTCTTGCCCTACCGTAGGTTCATAGGTGTATACTAGGCTAATGGCCCTGGAGCCTTTACAAACCTAGCCCATAATATTACCCTGGCATTGTGCCACCCAACCTTAGTTCCCAGTGCCTCTGTTGAGTAAAGCCACTGGAGTGATCCCTGGGGTGAATTTTCTATATCCCATCCACTCATCAAGACTTCTCTTGAAGAGGGCCAGTGAGATGCTCTGCTTGACATGTATGGGAAGTCTATTCCATAGCATGGGCATTCTCTGGGTTATCAACCTGTCCCTCCAGCATGTTCTGTTGATTGTGGTAATGAGGTTGAGGTCTCTGGAGCGTGTGGTGTAGAAGGATTGGGATTTCTTCAGATGTAGCATTTCTAACAGAGCTAGATCAGACATGGCTTTGTAAGTCAAGCAGAGATCACCTCTAAGTAGGCGATATGAGACAGAGAATAGTGGGTTTTTTTTTTTAGTCTGTCCATAGAGGACAAATTTAAGGCCTATGATCTTCTTTGTGAGGTACTTTTGTGACCTCTCCAGTTGTTGCAGGTGTTTAGTGAGGTGCATGACAAATAGGGAAATGTACTCAATGATTGGTGTAATGAGAGACAATGACCTCTTTCTTCCTGGATGCAAAACCCTTAGTAATAACATGTGCCACATAGAAAGACTTTCTGACCACCGTGGCAATGTGGTGGTCAAAAGAGAGGTTGCTGTCAACCTGTGTTCCCAGATCTCTTATAACACCTTCTGTGTTCAGTGGACTACCATCGATGTGGTAATTCATGGGAACCAGGTTTTTTTCCCAAAGGGGATGATGACACATTTTTTGGCATTGAGCTTAAGGCCATGGTTCTGACACCAGTCGTTGGTCTCAGCGAGGCCTTTCCATAGGATGTCAACATCACTTGGGGAGTTAATAATAGCTCCCAACTTGCAATTGGCTGTGAACTTTGTTAGCCAGAGTCCCTTCGTGTTGGCCTGGACTTCAGGGAAGTAGATACCAAACAGGAGAGGACCCAGGACCGAACTCTGTGGGACTCCACTTGGGACTAGTCGACAGTCTGACTTGGAGTCAGCTACTTTCACACTGTGGGTTCTACCTCTGAGCCAGTTTGCAACCCACCTAGTGATATAGGGGTTGATGGCTAGCTTAGTGAGGTTTTCTATGATTCCTGAGTGGGGAATGGTATCAAAGGCCTTGGCCAGATCAAGGTAGACTGTATGAACCACCCTGCCTTCATCCACAGCTCTGGTGACTGACTCAAAGAAGTTGACCAAGTTGAGCAGGCATGATCTAGCCTTGACAAAACCAAACTGTGTGGGATCCAGAATTTGGAGATTCCCTACAACCTTGTTTATTAGGTCCATGATGATGCATTCCATAGCTTTGCATATCAGACTCGTCAGGCTAATGGGGTGATAGTTCCCAGGGTCTGTAGTTGCTCCTCTTTTATGGAGAGGGATGACTGTAGTAGTGCGCCATTCTGTAGGGGCAAAGCTTGAGGTGAGGCTGTGATTGAATAGGGCACACAGGTGAGGTGCCAGTTCACTCTGTAGTTCATATAGAACACAGCCAGGGATATTGTCAGGTCCCATAGAAGCTGTATTCTTGGCCTTGGACAGTGCTGTTTTAACCTGTGCAGCAGTAATACTGGGTGCCTAGCAATCTACTGGCATTGTGACTGGTCCCATGGGGGGAGAGAGGGGTAAAGTTGGCACTAAATCTGTTGGCCAGTATATTGGCAATATCTGTTGGCTCAGTATACAAGGTATCATTGTGCAGTAGCTCAGAGCAAATCTGGGTAATGCTGTGGAGAGTCTTTACATAATTATAGAAGGTCTTGTGGTTGTCTTTACTATCTGCTGAAATTCTATTTTCATAACTAGCTTTACAGCATTTGATGAGGGATCTCAACTTTTTGTTGAGGCTGATAAGGGAGTTTTTCCAGTCTTGGGACTTCATCTTATTCCACATCAGTTTCCTCCTTCTGTTGTAGAGTTTGTTTATGGCAGGGGACCACCAGATTGGCTTCCTTTTTTTTGGAGGAGAGCATCTTGGTTCTATTCGGTATGGCAAGATCCATGCATTTGTGTACGTGTTTGTACAGTGCACTGGTGTATGATTCGGTGGTCATGCAACCGACCTCCATTTGCATGGGTGCAGTGAAGTTAGCCACCTCTGTTTTTAGGAGCCCAAAGTTAGCTTTGGAGAAGTTTTTCATGGTGATTACCTTTGCGGGGGGGGGGGGGGGGTTCCAAGGTGATTAGTTTATGGTCGGATCTAACCAGGGAGGAGTTAACTATTTTTGTAGAGCAAGGGTCATGCATGTTAGTAATGACCAGGTCAAGGATGTTGCTACCTCTAGTGGGGGTAAAAACAAGCTGGTCCAGGGCATTGGAATTAATGAATTCCAGGAAACGTTGGGCAAGTGTATTGGTACAGGAGTATTTTTCCCAGTTAATGGAGGGGTAGTTGAAGTCGCCCAGTATAAGAGTGTTAGGATGGACCTTAATATACTGCAGGGTGCTTAGGAACATGGAGTGTGAGTCTTGGGACATAGTTGGGGACCTATAGCAGGCTACAACCTGAATCGCTGTCTTACCCAATGTTAGCTGCACCTGAAGTATCTCAGATGCGTTATGTTGGGCTACCAGTCTGGAGCTGTGCACATCCTTTATGAATATGGAAACACCACCACCTTTGGAACTTCGGTCCAAGTTCTGGGCCCAAAAGGTGTGGAATGAGTTATAGCTTGGTAGTACAGGGGTGCTTTCTGCTGCCTTGACCCATAACAACTGTGTTGTTTAAAAGGTGCCAAATGCCCAGACACGGTAAAACCTGGCTGTAAAATGTATGCAGGTGTGCCATCACTACTGCCATATACTTGGTAAAGATCTGAGGCTGAAAAGAGTTCAGTGTCAAGGTCCTGAAATGATAATGACTGGCTCCTACCAGGAAGTGCAGGAACCTTCAATATCTCCTCCTGATTGATTTTATGATAAAGAAAGTGTTTCTGGATCTACTGAGCCCACTCAGTTTCCTGTGGAGGTATGCTGAACTGTATTATAAGTTTGCAGACACTGTATTCTACTACATAGAGGTTGAAGACAATGTAACACTGGTGTCATTAATGTTGACGTTGCCAAGACCTAGAAAGATCCAAGGTCTCAAATTTTCTTTGTACATAAAAGAATAAGTTTACTTGATGATTCATCAGGAAAGTGCTGGATGGGTTTTATGAGGAGGAGGAAGTGAGCCTTCAAGCTAGTGGCCACCTTCTTGAGAAGCGTACTTGAGAAGATAAGATGCAGTGAATGGAGGGGGGAAACTAAACTTCAATCTGCAGTCTTGAAATACTGTCCTCCTTACTAATCCGTCTATTGTAATGGAGTCTCCCAAATCAGGTAAGGGGAAATTTTCCTCCTTATGAGATTGCCCCCCTTATCATTTCCATCACAAGGGGTAGGAGGAAAGGGAGGTAGGACTGATTAGAGGACTCCTGGAACAAGATCACTATATGTCCTTGTTGATGAAAGAACCATGGAGTTAATTCTAATAGGCCTAAACCTGGACAGAACAGGGTTGCTGACCTTTTGAGTAGCTGCTTTTGATACTGATTTTCCAAGTTCCAATAGGGAATAAGATTTCCCTTGGAGCCTATATTAGGTCTGCTCAAAGTGGCAAAAATAGACTCCTGCAGTAGACAGGGACTTCCCCTTCTCTTTCACACACCTCAGGTGTTTGCCAATTTCTGGCTCACTTAAAGAGGCCCTACAAAGGACATTCCACAAAACAGGCCTTGATATTCTTGGAAGACATTACTGATGGTGCTGCATTGTAATGCCAGCTCTTGTTATTCAGCTCACTCCAGCTATGGTGTTACATGACCCATGCACCACAAGTGAATTAATGGTGAATGACACTGCCAAATGGGATTTAAAACGGTGTTTATTTTCAGAATCCAGTAAAACCTTGACACAATAGACATAAACAGAACCAGGCAAACAGTAAGACATACATTTTATTAAAAAAATGAAAATATGTGCACTAACAATTAACTCCACGGTAACTACTTTTAAGATTAAATGGTGATGCAGCGTGCATTTATGGCCTCAAACAATACATTTGTTACTCAGTAAAAAAATAAATTGATAAAATGAAAAAGTGAGAAAATGGATGCAAAAATTGTGGGAATAAAACAGTAAATATTTTGGTCAGTAGAGGGAGACATAGAACAGTGTAACATTCAGTGTTTAAAATTAAACAGGGAAGTTAGCAAGCAAATACAAGACAAAACATTTTTCACTAAAAGTACAGGATTCATACTGCTGTGTTGTAAGGTCTCATATTTAAAAAGTCAGCCAAGCTTCTCTCTCTTTTTTTTTTAAATAATTGAAAGTTGCGTAAAGTTGTTTATTTTAATAAGTAAAAACTGACCAATAACATGAACAGTCCGGGAACAGGCAAACTGTAACTTCACTTATAGTAGAATTAAAGCGACACTGCAAGCTTAAAAAGAAGTTCTTTTATTACAAATGGGTAAGCGCTTTCATTTACTCAGACCATTGACATAACAGTGGTCATAAAATCATTTAAATAAAAGTCACTTCCAATCAAATACTCTCAATTAGCTCATAGCTGATAATTTAAAATGATACACCTCAAATTTCTTGTGAGCATCCAAATAAAATCAAATAGACAGCTTGTAAAAGGCTAAACCCAAGACAATACATACATAAATCACTTACTCTTTCAATTATAAAAGACGTATATACTCATAAAACAACCTATGCCTCATCTATAAACAGTATATGCTACACACACATATATATTACAAAAAATATATATATATGCAAATGTACAAACTTGAGCCCTACTTCTCAAGGTAAAAATAAATAAAAATGATATACCTTAACAACCATATATTATTAATAAGCTTATATTTCATTATAACAAGCAAGAAACACATAAAAGTGTATACAAAACAAAAGTAAAAAAGATGGGGATAACTCAGCAACCTCACATAGGCAGGTGTACATAAGTTGTATTAGAATCTACTTCAATTTATGCCTTTCTAGATTTCAGTTCAGGTTTAATCGAAGCCCTTTCATTAAGACCTTTCCCTTTGTCCCCTCTCATTCTTAATATCCACTTAACTTCCCTGCTTTCTGTGAAGTTCCTTATATCTTATTAATAAGATTGAATTTACAGTGCGTGAGAGAGGGAGATACAAGGAACTTCACAGAAAGCAGAGAAGTTAAATGGACATTAAGAATGAGAGCGGACAAAGGGAAAGGCCTTAATGAAAGGGTTTAGATTAAACCTGCACTAAAATCTAGAAGGCTTAAAGTGAAGTAGATTCTAATACAACTTATGAACACCTGCCTATGTGAGGTTCCTGAGTTACCCCCATCTTTTAAGTTTTGTATACACTTTAACGTGTTTCTCGCTTGTTATAATGAAATATAAGCTTATTAATAATATATGGTTGTTAAGGTATATAATTTTTATTTGTTTTTACCTTGAGTAGTAGGGATCAAGTTTGTACATTTGCATATACATTTTTTATGCAATATATATATATATATATATATATATATATATATATATATATAGCATATACTGTTTATAGATGAGGCATAGGTTGTTTTATGAGTATATATGTCTTTTATAATTGAAAGAGTAAATGATTTATGTATGTTTTGTCTTGGGTTTAGCTTTTTATAAGCTGTCTATTTGATTTTATTTGGATGCTCACAAGAAAGTTGAGGTGTATCCTTTTAAATTAGCAGCTATGAGTTAATTGGTAGTATTTGATTGGATAGTGACTTTTATTTAAATAATTTTATGACCACTGTTATGTCAATGCTCTGATGAAGCTCTAAGTGAAACCACTTACCTATTTGTAATAAAAGAACTTCTTTTTAAGCTCGGAGTGTCGCTTTAATTCTACTATAAGTGAAGTTACAGTTTGCCTGTTTGTGGACTGTTCATGTTATTGGTCGTTTTTTACTTATTAACCTGTTTGAACATTTCCACATTAATCCTTGCTTTGCGGTGTTTGCTTTGTTTACTTTAATAACAAATCTTTATGGTTGTGGTTCATCCTCTTCAATCACTAGGACTGAAACTGCAGCTTGCAGTCTGTTCAGCAAGGATAAAACTTCCCTAGCTTTCAGCTCCTCCCCATTACTTATGAAGTCATGCACAACGCCACCTTTCGCCATATCTAGAGAGAGCCACTCGTAAGTGGAACACACACCAAATACTGTTACTGTATCTTTAATAATAGAACTCAAAGAGGAATCACATACTGCCATGTTGAGGTAAGGTGTGTGGACATGTTAATGAGGATCAACCATATCTGTGCTGTTCTATCATTGTGGCAAGTACATAACATTTGAAAGTGACATCATCTGGTTCATCTTCCTCAATCTCTAGGACAAACACCCCAGCAAACCCTCAGGGGTAGCTACCTGAAAAGATTCTCTAAATGACTCTGGCCCCAAAGGATGGCTTACACCAAGGGAATTCATCCATCATTATGAGTGTTATGAAAAGTCCAAGCTACAGCTGCACATATGTCATCTACAGAAGCATTAGAAGAATTCTTGATAAAAAGCTTGTGAAATAGCCACAGTCCTTGTAAAACAAGCCCTTACCTCAGATGGTAAAACCTCATTATATTTTCCAAAAAAACTGAGCAAACAGATAACCAGCCTGATAAAGTGATTTTGGGGGACTTTCTTGGCAATTCTATTAGGACCAAGACACAACTGACAATAGTTTAGTCTTTTTGTTCTACTCAGATAAAAATGTAATTGACTAAATACTCACCATACATTACAATAAATACTCCTTTATTGGTACAATTTGGAAAGAATACTGGAAGATCAATAGATAAGACTGGCCACTGTAGCTTCTTTGGGAATGAAGTTCAGGCTGATTTGCAGGACAGTCCCACCTTTACTGAAGTCCAGGTATGGGGGGGGGAGGTGATACACAAGGATGAAGCCCAGAAATTCTCACTGAAGTGACAGGTACCAAAAAGAGCAGTTTCCATGGGGAAAAAACAACTTTAATCCACAACGTGACTCAGATGGGAGGAGAGTGAACTTTTCAAAAACAAAATACAAATGACATGATGGAACAAACTCACTGAAAGAGATCCAATTAAAATGTACCCCTATGAAAGGCCTTAAAAACCTTCAATGCAACCAAGGAAGAATTCTAAAAATTAGGGATAGCTACTCTTTCAGCAAAGTTCATATGACTACTAAGTTCAGTAGCAAAAATTTGGGCAAGGTAGTGTAGGACTGAAGGAATTGTAGATCTAACCCCTTTTACCAGGGCTCAAGCCAAAAGTTCAACAGTTTGCTTCTGTATGTTTTCCTTCTACTATAAAATAAAAAATAGAAAAACTAGTAGTCTTAAAGATTCATTGATGAGCTCAGTCACAATCATTTCTAAAACTCATGAAACCCGGACAGTGTTCCAAAGCAACAAGCCTTTATTCGTCACAGACAAGCGATCCTCAGTAACAAAAAATCAGAAATACTTCACAATGTTAAACATATCAGCTTTTATATGCTTAGAAGCAGGTGTGGAAAATACATGTATTCTTTAATTTTAAACCAGCCTATTCCAGGCAAACAGAATAAAGAGGGTCGTAAAAGTGCATTTTATAACAAGTACCCACCCCCACATACTACTACTGATTAGATCAAACTAAATCCTAGTAAAGAAAACACTACTTATCTATTTGCAACCCCCACATTCCAAAATCAGGTATTAAGAAAAGCATAACATACATACAAAAAGACTGACTTTTTAACTAAGGTCACTTTTGGCTAACTAATAAAGCCTTCATCAGGTCTGTGACAAGAACTAAAATCATATGCAAAGGTAGATAAGTAAAAAGAGCTAACTAGATAGATACAAGAAAGAACACACATACTTATCTAATCATAAACATTATCTAATTAGAACACTATAAATATATATGTGTAATAATTTCTAATAAGCATCCATCCATATGTATTAGTGTGCATAAAAACTAAGTTATTTACAGCTCAAAAATGTCAGTGCTTTGCAGTTGAGAGAAAAAAAACACCTGTCATGACAGGTTTCATGTTTACATGTTTTTATGTTTAATTCCCCCATTTAGCATACTGGTACACACTCATGCATATACCAGCACACTTTTGTATTTTATACATTTTTATGCACTACTAGTTTACTTTATCCACTGTTTTTTGTATTTTTGTGTGTTTTTTTTCTAGTGGTTTTCATTGTATAAACATTTTATGGGGCTGTAAACATGAAAACCGTCATGACATGAAGTGCTCTGAAAGCACTCAATCTGAGAGGTTTCTACACAAAATGAGGCCAGATCAAGGGGAACCAGACTTGTTAAGGCTAAAATAAGGTTACAAGAGAGACCTTGGTCTTACTCAGATATGCCTTCTGTAGAAATCTGTGAATGAGGGAAAAGGGTTAAATGTTGCAAAGCAGACCTTGAGATCACTACTAGACTAATGCATCCTAGGGCTGTTGTCCTGGAAAGGGAATCGGGGAAAAGATGTTGCTGCGTTTGCCAATGGTTGCGGAAGCAAATAACTCACACTGAAGTTCTTCCCATCAGTGGAAAAGAGATTAAGGGGCTACTCATGCAGCATCAGCAGACATTTCTTCAGCCTGATGCTGGTTTCCTCATGAAATGTATGCAACAATCAGACAGTGGTACAAACAAATGGCCCATTTCCATAACTTCACTACATCTTGACACATGGGATAGGAATGAGCCCCTCTCTGCTGAATGCTACACTTTACTAGTGCCATGTTGTCGCAGCGAATGGCAATCACACTTCAAGGAAAGGAATTCTAGAATAGCTACAGAGTGAAAAGGACCACCTTCATCTTTAGGATGTTGATGTGCAGGCTGTCCACACTCTATGACCATTTACCTTGGATGATCCACTCTTGGTAATACTCCCCTTATTTTAGGGTTGAGGCATGCATCATGGCAAGTCACATGAAGACTGAGAATTTAGAAAGGGCTATGCACGGAAAGGCTGAAGTCAAGAAGCTGCCATAGCAGGTATTGCAAAACATCTCAGAAATCCTGATCTGATTTGATATCAGGTCCAAGCACTGTTTCGTTTGAGCCTTTAAGGTCAACTGGTGAACCCCCATGTGAAACTTTTGAACGGCATGAAAAATACCACAGTTGCCATAAGTCCAACCTCAACATCTTGAGAAACATGGCTGCCGACATAGTCTTAGTTTGGTAGGTCTTGGATACTACATGTAATACTAGGTGATTTCTTTCTGACTGACGGCCGGCATTGCAAAGAAGGATGTCCCGCAGGAAAAAAATTATACATGGGTCTACTTTATAACGTTGACTTAACCATTTCAACGATGTTCAAAACAGCGAGATGACAATGTGGCAAGTTTACAATCACGAATTCCTGGAACACTGTATTTCCTCTCCAGGAAATTAACCACTTGACCACCAATGATAACATTACAAATTACGCCCACTGAAGTGGGAGGCTTGCCCCCCCCCCCCAGTTAAATATACCACCTCCAACCGAACATTGCACTACAGTGGAGAAGGGACAAAGATCACCATGGTGGCCAAGTGGTTAATTTCCCGGAGAGGAAATACAATGTTCCGGGAGTTTGTGATTGTAAACTTGCAACGCTGTTGCTTCTCTGTTTTGAATGTAGATGAAATGGTAATTCGATGTTATGAAGGGGAATGATCACGGTCCACTACATAAGAGACTTTGCAAGGTCTGCTATAATCTGCAAGCCTAGAACTGCTGAAGCATTTAACCTCAAGACAAACAGTTTCTCTAAGGCTGTAGTGGCAAGAAGTCAGTCGCCCAGGCACAGAAAAACCTTGAAACTTCAGTCTCTGGTTCTCTGCAAACATGGCCATACACTTTATAAAATACCCTCTGGGCACAAAATATTTGAATGGAAATGCCAAAAAACAATGACTGGCTTTGAACTAGATCTGTAGAAGCCTCCACTGCAATCCTGCCATGCTAGTATGCATCTTGTCAGTCCAAAACATACATCCAATCTCCACTTGAAAAGCAGAGAAGAATCAATTACACTGTGACTATCTGAAACGTTTGTTTTGGTATGAAGTGGCTGAGGTCACTTGGTTCTAGAATGGGCATCATTTCCTTGGTCCTTCTGGGTTACTAAAGAGAACGTGAAGTAGAAAAACAATCCTTTCTGGTCTGTTAGGACATTCTTGAGGATACTTTGTTGTGACAAAGTTTGAGAACTTTAGTAATACAACTCTCTTCTGACACAGACTTTGGATATTATGCCTCATTATACCTAGTATCCACCTTTCATCTGTGATGGCTTTCCAAGCAAATTGAACAGTGGAAGACAAATGTCCTGCAACTGCCTCAAGAGTAGAGCAGGTGGGCAAATCAGGGATTCTGCAGCTGCCTCTTCTTATGAGTGGAGTTGTGAAACCAAAGACTAAATACAGAACTTCTGCTATTTGGAAGGCATATGTCATGGAAACCACTACTGTGTTCATATTATTTTTCCAGAAATATGAACACGTGTCTGATAACCAAACATCATTAGTGCAAAGAAGTAGGACTAATAGAACCACTTCCAAACATGGTCCATTGCTCAACACCTTGTCTGGATGGTAGATTATTGGGCTATGTCAAACTGCAGCCTTATTTAGAGTTGCTATAATGACAGAGTCAAGTACAAGGTTCTTTACCCAACAATTCTGGTCTTGAGTGGAATGAAAGGTCCTGTGTGGTCTCCTACACAAGGGGGCCACAGCACTGGGTTCCTTCCGTGCACTCATACATACAAATGCCATCATGTTTCCTACAGGAACAGCCACCCAGGAAGGTGATGGGATAAATCTGAAAGCCTCCTGTGGAGCCTTCCATGAAACTGTGGGGGTATCTACAGGCCACCCTCCCTTTTCCTGTATAATGTTATCTCTTCCTCTAACCCTCTTTTTCTCTCTCTGGCACCTGTGGTATAGAAGGATAAAGCCCTGACTATGGTCCATGCGAACCCAGATTTGATTAGCAACTCTGCTGCTGGATGATGCAGGGAGGGAAGATCATTTTTTCCATCCTGAGGGGACGGTGCATGGGCCAGGTACACCTCTGTCATTAATTGCAGGAGGAGACTAGGGATGTGGAGGGAGTGTTTTCTATAAGTGGGGCAAGGTTTTGGCTGAGTCATGTGTAGAGGCTTGGATGATATACTGCAAAGCCTATTACATGCTAACCACCTGGACAAGGAGGGCTTAACACAAATACAAAAAATTACTATTTGGCAGTACTATGATGCTGCCCTGGTTGCCTCAATCTCCTCCCTGGCCCCAAAGATAGATCAGAATTAGACCAGATGAGTGAAGGACAGTTCACTAGCCTGGATGAACAAGTAAAGGTCCTAGAAGTAACTGATGGACAGTTCTAGAAAGCCAAAAAGTAAGCAAAAATGAAGTATCACTCCACACCTTATAGGAACTTGGAAAGACTGAGGAATCTGTCTCATCTCCATTATTGTTGTCTGGCTTGGTTGACTCCACTGCAGATTCAAATATTTTCCTTTTCTATGACATATCAACATGCCTTATTAGTGGGGAGCTGCCTGGGGAGGATGATGCAGAGGAGTTGAGCTCAGGCTCTTAATCTGCTGGTCAGCTTCAGATTTTTTGTTTTAGTGGAAAAAAAGCTCCCAAATGCTAAGACAGATGCCTCCGGATGAGGCCAGTAGAGGAACAAGCACCAGGTATAGACTTTTTAACACAGGATGTAACAGTGAGTCAATAAAAGACCCTGATATCTGTGTTACCATCAAGGTCCCTGGTACTGACAGCTTGGTACCAACCTCCACTGATGTTGATGCAGACAACACTGGTCCTCAGCACAGACCTACCTTCTGGAGCTGTCATCTATTCCAACACTCTTGGGCCATAGGGTTCAAAGGTTGAGAATTTTAACCTTAAGATAAACAGAAAAGATGTCAGTACCAAATTTGAGGCTGAACACTTGACCCCAGATTCAAAGGTTTTGAAGGCAATCAATGTCAACATTGTGGAAGTCAATGGTGGCACTGGCAAAGGAGAAACAAGCCTTGTCAATGTTGGAACCTATAAGGAACTAGGTAGCCTAGACAATACTGGCAACACATCACAGTTCATTTATTAAAACTCTTACAAATATCACAGGCCACTTTTCAGCTGGTGGGCAGCCAAGCACACCATACAATTTAAGGTTCTATCCTGTGGAAGAATTTTGTGCTTAAATCCTGAACACTTATTCATAATGCCAAAACTATATATGCAAGTCTAACTTAGACCAACAACAGATGTCAAAATGATAAGCAACACCAAATGAGAGCAAAGCCTAAATTTAATTCAACAACTAGATGCAAAAGCTGTGACTAAAGGCCAGGAAGAGCTGAAGGCTGTGGGTTCTATACCTACACTAAGTACTTGAATTCTTTTCCCCTTACTGACATTGAAGTGCATCACAAGGGGGAGTGCTGCATTCCTGAGAGTGGTGGTCTTCAGATTAGATATTAAACTGATATTAAACTGAAGTCTAACCTGCCTAAACTAGTGGTAAAACATCCCATGGCACTTAGTGTAAAGAGTATATGAATTTCCTCTAGATAGTATGAATACCACCTTGGTTTTCCATTAAAAGTTGCTACTGGCCTAGTAGGACTAACCCAGTCAACAAAGGTAAATAAAATTAACATAAATAAACAGGATTTTTAAAACAGGAGTTTTCTTTTTATTTTTAATGCAAGGCATGTTACAATTGTGAACCCTGCAATGTAATCTGGAGTAAAGTCATACCACTTTAAAGCTGCTTATGTAAAATTACTCTTTCTATGAAATGCATCTATTTAGAACGGTAACTGCTCTTTCCATAACTTATATGGAAATCAAGAAAACTCATATTAAATGATTAACCCATGATAATGCAAAATAATCTATCCATTTCATTAGCTAATATACAACTGAAATGTTATAGTATGTACGGTAATAAATTAGCACATCAAAGATTATGAATAATGTTGCATAATCAATCATTTTTGAGGTTAACAGGATTTAAAAAATATTGTGTGTTAAGTAATCTAAGTTACTGTTAATATGACTAAAGCTTTACACCACATACTTGATAATTCTTACATGTTGTGGTCTATGTATATCATAGTAGTGCAAGTCAATGTCAATATGTAGTCACTAATGCTTGTATTAGTCTGAGGGCCAGATTCAATAAATCCTACACTAAGTGTACACTCTTCTGAGGAGCATAACACACACCTTCTTCCTTCTAATTTTAGTTTTCCTACTGATATTCTTGCAGCTTTAAATACTGACAGGGATTCGTAAAGGTTACCACAAAGTGTAGACTACATGTACACTTGGTGTCATTTTTCTGAGTGACTAGAAAGCACAAAAAATGTGATAAGAATTTTACTTAATACATATCGTGCACACTTAGTGTAGGCTTTATTGAATCTGGCCCTGACGCTCTGAAGCACAAATTCCAAGTTCTCACCAAGTCAGGTGATTAACTTAACAATAAGAAATACAAACCAAGTGTTCACTTTCGGAATCTAGGCAGCTGGTTGCCTCATCCAGTATCAGGACTTGAGGGTCTCGGATGAGCGACCTTGCAATTGCTATTTGTTGCTTCTGTCCCCCTGATAGCTGTCCTCCTTTCTCACCAACATCTGCAGTGAGGGAGAGAGCAAAGCAATGCAGCTTCACAAATCTATGTTCTTTTAATACTTTTATTAAACAACACCAGTAAGTATTATGATTTATTTGAAGTATGCCTTCTTTAGACTGCATAACAATACTAGGACAAGATCTTTCAATTAGACGACTGCTGTTAATAAGAACTAACTTTTAGGGGTTATCAGGACAGTATACAGAGTGGGCACAAGACAATTTAAAGCCAAATTATACAGAAGTTCAAATTAAATATACTAGTCTAGAATCAGCACTCCCACTTATGTGACACACAAATCAAATGTGGATGAAAGTACAACAGCACTGAGTTGACCTGGACCTGGATTTTAAGAGAGTACATGGACTGCCTGCAGAAATGGGTGGTAGTAACTATAAGAAGGTGTATGAACTACAGAGGGTCAAGAAACTAATTTTGAGATATCACAAAAACCTCTAGTGGTCAGCAGCTTATCAAACATGTCAAAGATGATGGGGCTGACTCCTTTTTGTACTATGACAAGAAAGACCAAGCAAACAGGAACAGTGACAGATGTCAGTATAAAACCAAGGCTTGAATTTAGTCTCAGGCTTAGTTCTATGTTACTGCAACTAACAGAGAGTATGAATCTGAAATGCAGCAAAGAAGAAAGAGTACAAAAATGCTTCTCCATGTTGTTAACCTATATGCAGACCTACACTCTCCACTGCATTCCACTAATGTCATGATAAAAATTAGTTCTAAATGACAATACAGATGGTAGCAATCTGCACTTAATGGTAGTTGTAACAGTGATTATCAGCCACATAGCTTATTTATTTATTTATTTATTTACATTTGTTGACCGGGCTAGTCTAGCTGGATACATATCCCTTTTCAGTAGAGGCCCGAGGAGAAAAGCTCCAACATGAGTAAATTAATACATTCAAAATATTCTAAAAAAGACTAGTTTCACATTACAAAATAAGACATGAAAAAAAAAATAATAAATCGTGAACAATGTAACGTTTCATTAGAGTAGAAGTAAAAAATAAACAAGTCTTAATGCTTTAGTAGGGTTCATGTGAAGTCAATCAAAAACTAAAACATTAGAACATTAGGAAACTTTTTATAGTGTTGTTCATAAGATATGGGAGGGTAATTGTTAAGGAAGCAAGAGAGAAGGAACCAGGGGAGGGGAGAGATGAAAAGTAGATTCAATCAGGCTTTGAGCAGGGGCAAAGCCAATGTATTTTAAGGTGGTCTCTAAGGTGTTTTTTAAAGATTAGAGAGGATGAGAGTGAGGTGAGTGTATTAGGAAGTTTGTTCCAGATTCTACCCACAACATTGGAGAAGAGGGAATCGCCTGCTTTGTTATTAGAAGGGTTGCTGGCAATAAGAAGTTTATTAGCTGAGCGTAGTGTTGAAAGATTTTTATAAGGGGAGATCAGATTAGTAAGGATGGGAGTATTAGTGGCTCAGAGAATTAGCATTGTGATATGAAACCATGCCAAGCTTCAGACTTTCAAAGTTCTATTTGGCTGCAAAATTGTTGGTTCTTGCTGAGGGTTAAACCTTTCCACAATTCATCTTTTTCCAGGACCTAACATGACTAAATGTTTCTGCAGCAATTCACAGTTTCCCTTTCAAGAAATGACTGCCACAGTATAATACCTGTCTCATATCCTTTCTCCATGCCCTGGATGAAGCTGTGGGCATTGGCTTTCACAGCTGCTGCAGTCACATCATCTGTGTCGCATTTGCAAAGGCCATATGAGATGTTTTCTTT
This sequence comes from Protopterus annectens, assembly GCF_019279795.1. Classification (NCBI taxonomy): domain Eukaryota; kingdom Metazoa; phylum Chordata; order Ceratodontiformes; family Protopteridae; genus Protopterus; species Protopterus annectens. The sequence goes on from NC_056743.1 coordinate 688,962,341, forward strand.
GATGGTGGTAGCAAAAAGTATAGGATCCTGCTGCACGAGGGATACCTGTCAGATTGAAGAAAGGAGAAGAGATTCACACACAGTAACAGGCAGGCATGAAGTTTGTTCTTTTTATGTATATTTTAGTTTACTGCACTTTACATCTTTAAGGAATACTCAAAAGCACTTCAATTCGTAGTTATGCTCCTATTCTTAGAATCCACACCTGTAAAGAGCATTATTCTCACTGAAATGTCACCTGGCAGGTTCACAGGGATCATCACTTCTTTTAAGACACACCTTCTCTTCTCACTGCAGGAAGGTTGTGTGTGTGTGTGGGGGGGGGGGGGGGTAGTGAGGGAAGAGGGGTTGCTGCACATATAACATGGCATCCTTTCCTTTATACTACTACTAAGTTGCCTCACCTTAATATCATAGAGAAGGCAGGCCAAAATACACAGATACACAAACGTCCTCATGAAATGTTTATCACACAATGAATGACAGCCCTCTGACAGTCAAACTCTTTAGCAATAATTATTTCTTTTTACTGTTTATTTATAAGCAAACCCAAGTAGACATCTAAGATTAATAGCATGATACTGTTTTCAAGCAATTAAAAATTGGTGCAGCTTTTCTCAGGGAGTTAGCATCAGTGGCTGAATTTGGATCTTTAACCTTCTGTTTACAGTTAATTTCCTACAAATTTTTCTTGCACTACAAAATAACAATTTACAATACCTGGTGATCTTCACAATAGCCCTCCCTAGTGGCAGAATAAAAAGACACACTATTTACTACGCCATCCATTTTTGAATTTGTCACCTGCAGTGGTTAAACACTCGGATGTTTCCTTCTTGTGACCATTCATAAGGCTCTTGACACAGTATAAAATCCTTAATCTCAAATGTCTAAAATCCTCTTTGACCCATATGCTGCATGCCTGCATTGTGAATAAAGAGTACGCACACCACATCAAACCCTTATTCTTCAATTCCAGCTTGAACAACGTTCTGCAAGAAAACATAAAGTTGCAGTGATATACATGAATAAACCTGTTGGTTACTTGCACTGTGTCCTACAATCACTCATGGCGGTGGGGAACAGGAGGGAATAAAGTACCTGCTGAAAAATGGCCCAACATAAAGTAGTTAACATGAAAGCTCTTACATATGTGTTACATGCTGCAAAGAAAGGCCCTCTGCAATGGATGAACTGTTAAGGGAAAACTGTATAAAACAAAAAAAAAGGTATCAAAGCATCCTTACTGACTACAGAATGAGCGCTGAGGTAGAATAAAAGCTTTGAGCAGTCCTCTCAAAGTGCATAATACTTCTTAATGTAGTTGCAAATTGCAATACTATGAAATAACCACGTCTTCATTGCACACAGATTGGCAGTAGAACAAAGATGAAGAACAACACTTGAAGCAAAGTCCTACCATTAGAATGTCAATTGGCAGCACTGGCTAAAGGCCTGTTAAATTTTTACTGACAAAAAGTTGTGGAACAGAAAGACATTTTTTGATCACCACATCATCCTCCTAGTTGCTCCATTTTCTTGTGTTCAGGGACTCTGAGGAGACAAGAAATACAGCTGGTGGTGGATATTTAATGTACAGAAAAAGTCTTCCCTTCCCTTCTAATCTGAGTATCCAGAACAATGGTTGGAAGTAAACAGACTAAGAGAGCGACTGCTTAATTCCTCCCTGATGCTGCTTCTCAGCTAAGTCCACAGATGCACTTAGTCCTTGAGAAAAAAATGTTCACTGTAAACATAACCAAGAAGGTTTAAAATTCAGTGATCTGATGCGAGAGCTACCACAAAAAAAAAAAGAAATGCATATTCCAGAAAACTAGCTTTTTTCCCTTATAAGTATTTGTCCTGTGCTCATCACTCATTGAACAAATGTATGGGTCTTTCATAAGCCCTACAACTTCAAAGCCCTTCACCCCCCCCCTTCTGTGAAATGATGTCCCCAAAAGCTCCATTCCTCATTCTAGGCACTCACCTTTGCCTTATCTCTGGTCTCCATAAGGGCTCTAAAGGCACAGCATGCACACTAGAACAGACAAACCCAACAACCCCCCCCAGAGTACAACATGCATAGATCCATCATTCTTCTCCCTTTCCTGCTGGCTCCTTCAGTGCCTGAGACACTAATCGAACCTGGATCACTGGGGTGGTACACACAGCTCTATACCTCTTCACCATGCAGAAAAACAGGGAACAAGAGGTGAAAGCAGTCTTACCTTAGACAGTGTCAGAGCCCTATTACACACATTACAAATCAATCTTAATAGAGTCCAAGAATGAGAGCAGGCTTATTAGGGCCAGCAAGGGGTGATGGAGATGAGTCTTGGTTTTCAGATGTAAAACTCCACCAATATTTGGGGGATCAGTGGGAACAAGCACTTGGGGTAGGAGTGCAAAAACTATGGTGTACTGTGAATGCTTCTACTACTGCCAAACCCCCCCCACAAAAAAAAAAAAAAACATACACAGCCAGAAGTGCAGTCCCTTGAATTGTAAGCACAACGACCTTCAGATATTCACCTGAATACTTTTTGAAGCAAAAGCTGTACAAGGGGCTTGAACTGTGGCCTAGGCTGTCCAGCAAGACACTAGATTCCCCTGAAATATGGACTACAAGAAAGTATGCTGCCTAATGTCCTTTGACAGGATTAAGGAAGGTGTCCTGCCCTGCTTGTTCAAATACATTTCCAGGCTGCTTGTCATCACCAACAAAGGCTCAGGCTTCAGAAGCAAATCCAGGGCCTATAGGGCTAACAGAAGTGTTATCTGCTGCCTCCATCAGTACTGAACCACTGCCACCCAAACTAGGTGATGTATCTTAGGCTAGGAAATGCAATGAAGGAAACATCATCTCCAGGTTATGAAATGACAGCAGAGACAGGACACTGAGGGCATAGCTTAAGAGAGAATGATTGCTCATCAGAAAATCTACTACAAGAGGCACATATGTGAATAAGCCAAAGCTACTATAAGTATCACCTCTGCAATAAGCTCCTGTAGGTGTAACACAACATAGGTTTGAACTCACCTCCAAGACACAAGCCAGAAAGTCACACCCCTGAGCTCCTGGATTCTTTCCAGTACGATGAAGGCATGACCCTGGACACGGTCCAGTAGAGCTCCAATTAAGGACAGGTACTTCAATGGAAGAGGGATGTCTTCTCAGCTGATGGTAACCCCCAACAATGGCAGCCAAACCATGCCCAGTGCAAAACTGAAAGTCAGGTAGCCCTAGTAGGAGCCTCAAAAAAAACAGTAGTCTGATTGACCTAAAAGTTGAACTAATGCAGGGCTTCTGCTCCCTTAGCTAATATTTTGGCATGCCACAGCTAATATTTTGGCAATCACCATGGCAGAAAAAGAAGTCCAAAAATGAAAGTAAGTATGCAAAAGAAGATAACTGTGAAACCACTAGCAATGCATGCTCCTGCTCCTAGGATTTCTAGTGACTGTAGTAATAGGAGACTCCAACCAAGCTCTGCTCCACACCTCTATGAACAACACCTTGGTAAAGATTCTGTGCCAGAAAAAAAGGACAAACAAAGGAGCTTTGAGTGAGACTCGCAAGTTATGATGTGCTAGCTGGGACTTACCGTGTTTCTTGAGAACATTCTGAAGCTCGCTAACAGCTATTTGGGCATCGATGCACAACTTTACATGACTTGATATGAAGGCTGAAAATGATGAGATTCAGGAAAGGCTGATTCACACTAAAGTGTTGAAATTGAAAAGATAAAAGTGAAATAATTTCCCTTGTTATCCTAGAATGCTATATATCAATCATTTTTTGGGAATGGATCAGAAGTACGACCTTATGGGAGACTGCTTGGCATTTTAAATGACAATTCAGCTGAGGAAGAATCAACCTGTTCTTCACCAGTTATTTTAGATCACACCATACTCTCTGATGTTTGGTACTCCATCTCACATAATGGATTTCTGTGCTAAAGACAGTCTGCTGATTAGAAATGACTTCCCACATGGACAACTATGGACACTCAGAACTACTAATGGGACAGATGGGCTTATGTCTGCTTAGTGAACCTGGACAGAAGACCTGGGAGGGTGGGGACTGCAGCTTAATCTGCCATCTTAGGCATCTAAATGCATTTTTGTTGTTGAAGCACAAACTGAATGATGAAAACAGGACACGTGCCTTCCATAGTACAGCTTTGGTCCTACTTTGTAAAACCGCAAGAAATATCTGGAAGATGAAAGCATCTCAGTCGAGCATCCAGTATTCCTTGGTGGATATCTTCATGAAAAGACAATATCCTAAATTATTCAGCTATATGTGAAATGATCCATGGGGAGCGGTTGGCCACCACAGGGATCTCATTAGAAAGTTGGTGATAAAAAAAAATTGATTTTCAGAAGGAAAAAGGAAAACCATCAAATATCAGAAAAATGCCATTAATTATAAATTAGAGTTCACACAACCTCAGAGAAAAAGGACACAACCTAAACTCTTAAGGGGGTATAAACATACAAACAGAATATTTAAGTAGTAGATTTGGGGGACACTACCCCCAATATTGGGGGGGTTGTCACCCAGCAAAGAACATCACTTCTATGTTTAAGTTTAATTTTGTATTGGTCAGGATTTTGACATATTTCTTGTTTTCAATCTGCTGACTACTGAGCCTTGGAAAAGGTTTTCTCTTTATGCTCCATGTTAAGCATGCCCACAACATCACAAGGGATGGGAATGTAATGGGTCAAGCTGACAGCTTTGTCATCTGCTTCTGAGAGTGAAATCATATCTTTTTTCTCCAGCAGGGGTCTACAAGCAGAGCATGTAGCCCTGCATATGCACGCCTAAAAGTCTCTCTAAGGCAGGCAAGAAAGGTCAGTCTCATAATTTCTCTTCCATTCCATGTGGCTATTCCAGCATCCATGCTGCTAAATGAACCTGGAGCACTGAACTGTGTGGGTCATTACCAGAGCTCCATCCCTCTACACCATTCTGAAATTTGACTTTGTCCACCATTTCTGACATCGGCCTTTAAGTTGAATTTTTGATTCATGACTTTTCAAATAGGAGTCTTACCACAACTGTGGTATCACAGATGTTACAGATCATGTGGCAGCCCATCTGAGAGACTGTGTGCAGTAGCGTCTCCACAGACACGGGGTGCCTCAGAGTCAGAAATAATGGACTGGTTCACTGGAAAAGTCTGAAGGTGACCATATGAGACAAACTTTCACAAGGAGCTTAAGGCCAACGTGACTAAAGAATATATTATTTTCCAAAATCTGTCCATGGCCTTGTACCCTTTAAATGCAAGCAAAATGACAAGCTCCAAAAATTGCATCAAGTTAAGGAAATCATAAAGATATCTGCGTCTGGATGCATTTCTCACAGAAAACCCCAACCTGCAGGAAGCCGGAACAAATAGTCTTCCTTCTGCAATTACTGACTAGTCTCTAAAAGGGTGCTTTCAGGATGAAAAATCAGCATTGTTAAGGACCAGATTTAAAGTAGGGATAACAAGTACTACTTTTGCTACCCTTAAGGCAAGAGTTGATAACCGTGATCACTTGCCTAATATTGTTTCTTTGTTGCTAAATTCATAGCCTCATCTCTATCTGTCCAGACAGACATAAAGTCATATTTAGGAGTGGTACAGAGAATGGTTGGTCACCTTAAGGTGGATTTTTTTTCTTTTTGAGGACCTCTTCAAAAGAGGGATCCCCTGGGGAAGGATTTTATAAAACTGGAGGGCTTGTTACATCTATCCATCATGAGGAAAGGGGGACTACACCTCTCAAGATTCTAACAGGAACACTCGTCCATCTGTCTATTTAACTGAATATACTACTTGAAACTTCTGCAATGGATTTTTATTCCTCCCACAAGGAAGGTATCAGAGAGAGAGAGACAATCTCATATATCTGCTAGCTAGGGTACTTTTATCTGGACTAATCCTTTGTACTCTGCTTCCTGTTAGTCCTGTCACTCTCTGGGTTACAGGTGGGATACCAAACTTGACTCGAGCCTTTTGGATTACCTCTGTTTTCAGATTCTATAAATACAGTAGACTATGAAGAAAAAGAAGAGAATATTCTTTCTATTGCCCATGTTCCCATTATTGTCACCCTTCTGGGCTCCAAAGGTAGGAGTGGTAGTCACTTGAAATATCAGGACCACCCACAGTGAATCTCAAAACACAGAGACTGAATGGCCCAAAAAATGGACTTAACTATACCAAGACCAAGATGCAGTTTTCCAGACTATTCTCTTTTGTCCGAGGTATGGCAATCCTAGAGTTGGTATATATAACTTCAGTGTGTGTGTGTGTGTGTGTGTGTGTGTGTGTGTGTGTGCAAAACACAAGTTTAAAGGAGAAGAGCATTTTATAGATTTGCTCTTCTCATAGTTTGTCTGTTTTCTTCCAGCTTGTTGGCACTCAGCATTAGAAGTGCTGACATTTCAATAGAGAGCCACAGGAATAAAAATATAACTGGTCTGATATATACTGGAAAGATGCACAACAAACTAACACATGACCATAAACAGTCAAGAATGGGCAGGGTACTGGTCATGCAACTTGGATGATTTGCCGAACAGAGACATGTTCCCATGGCTATTTATCATTTTGTGATAAATAGGCTTGTGAAGGCAAACATCAAGAGACAGGCATCTGATGAATGTAAGCCTATCGTAATGTTTTCAATTCTCACCTGCATACACTCAACCACTAAGGGAGAAGTGAAGGGGGGTTGACCCCTTTGGCCTCTGGCAGGTCAATCCATCATGCTCTGAGGATTCATTGACCTACTCCTCATGCTTTGATGGAACAGCAAGACATGATGAATAACTGGAGGTAGCAATGAACATCTGGTCTTGATTCCGAAGAAGGTCCTGAGGACGTACCTCTCTGCTCAACTCCCTGCATGAAAAAGATGATGTGGCTGACAGTCTCTGCCTTAAGAATAATGACCTAGACAAGAAAGTACAGTTCAATGCTGCCAGGGTGGGCTTCAAAGCACAGCCAGGTCTAGAAACCTTAGGCTGGTTTACAGATACCTTATGTTGCACGTTAGCTCTTACAATGGTGACAGTTGTTACCAGTATGCTAAAATGCCCGGCAAATCTTATACAAGGTCTGACTGGCTTCTGAGCCACAGAAATCTGAGAAGCCTTAGCAGAGTGGGCCCACCTGCCACCCTTCCTGCCCCTGGAGGCCTGGTGAGGTTGCCTGAGATCAAATGCAGATCTAGAAGGATAATTCCTCTGGAACCTAGGGATAAGACAGACAAAAATATGTTTAGGGTCCTGCAAGGCTTTGCCTTTCTCTTGAAGAAACAAACAGGTCAGCATGTTTACTATCCAAAGAAGCATGCAACAACTTGGCCTTAATGTCCTCAGGCAAGGACTGGAGATGAAGCCAAAAATAATGCCTCATGACAGGCCCAAAAGAATCAGCCATGGAAGAGGCATCATAGCTACACGTATAGAGTAGTGAGCTATTTGAGAAGCAAAACCTAAAATAAATAAATAAGGCATGAGATTTGCTTTTAGAATCAGGGAGGTCAGAAATAACCTGGCAAGCCTGAGCAATCAAGGCCACAGCATACCTGACCATGTGGGTCTGGTAATTAATAGCCCTATAGGCCAAAGTAGAAGCAGTGTACACTTTCATACCAATCCTCTCCACTGCCCTACTATCCATATCACAAGGCAAAAGTTTGGAAGTAGGCAAGTGCTTGGAAGGTTTGTTAGAAGAGACTGAAATTGAAACCACAGCAGGATCAGCAGAAGGACATTTACATAAAAACTGACAATCCTCAGGGCTAACAGACTCCTCCTCATCAGAACCATAAGCCAAAGGCAAAGGTATCTGTGAAGAACAAAACAAAGACCCCTCACCAGACTCTGAATCTTCATCTGAGGAATCCAGTTCCCCAAGCCATTTAGAAGGGGTAGAGGTCCAAAGAGAACCAGGCACCAAAACGCCTTGAGGAGGTATCATGGCCATCAAGGCAGAAAACAAGCCCTGAGTAAACTCTTGCCATTCCCTTTGAAGATCCTTAGGATGGACAGAAACACGTTTTTTATTTTTGCCTTTTCTTGGAAGGGACATCAGCTCTAACAAATACTGGAGGTTCCGACCTTTATTAAGATTAAATAAGAGAACCAGGAACCTCCTCCCTGACCAATATCTGCGTAATCCCTCTAGGACCCTCCAAGATAATCAATCATGGTTCCCCCCTTGATGTCCAGAGCAGACACCTGCAAAGCCTCAGAGGATATGTGAAAAGACCAATCCATGCTGCCTCTAATGGGGTCGCAGCAGAGGAATCTGAAGTAGATGCCAAACGGCCTACATAATTATTACCTGCTTCTAGAGGGATGTCCGGTGGAGGCTGGACCTTCTTCTTACCTAGATGGAGTATCTTGAGGTTAACGGATTCCACCACAGCTATAAATTTACAGACTGCAGAGAGGAAAATCCTGAGCATAGCTAAACAATCTTTTCTTGGTTTGTGATTTATTTAGCTTTACTGTTAAAAAGACATGCAACTGCAAGCGATGTAAAGAAACCACAAGTATTGTCTGGCTGGTAGAACTTGTATGGTCAGAACAACTTTACTGTACTTTATTATTTAGTTGTATATTGCTTGTGTGAGTTTTGTCATAGAAGTTGATTAAAGTTCTCTTTGAATTCTGCAGATACTGATTTTGATTATTCTTTTCTTTTGCAATATTTTATTAATTTGAAGCTGAATATGGATTCCTTAAATGAGTGTGCAATTAACAATTCGCTAATGCACAAATATCTTGTACAGTGTAAGAAATGCTAGGGATTTTTAAAGGTAACACTGGTGATCTGTGTTCCTCGTGTCAAAAGTTGGATGATTTGCTTACCATTGTAAAAAGTAAATCCAGATTTAATGAGGGTGATTGCACTTGTGCAATTGGCATGGCTTTGAGAACTGCTGTTTCATGTATTAATGACTGGATTAATGAAATAAACAATGTTAGGCATAGAACAAATAGAACACATTTAGGAAATGATGCATCCATTTTCTGCAAAGATCATTCAACCCCTATGAAACATGATGATGCCCCTGACAACTTTGGAACCATGGATGCAAGTATTAATCAATCTGATGATTCAGTTTGTTTAGAAGAAAACAAAAAAAGAAAGAAAGGAAGAAGTTCTCAACAAATAACAAGGAAGAAAAAAAACTGACTAATGACTGTAAAGGAAAGAGAATACGTTGTAAAAATGATTCTGCTTTGTTATGTAACACACTGGTGACAGGGAATGATGATATTTTTATATCAGAAAACCATCAATCGACAGAAAAACACATAATTTTTCCAACAGAGAAGGTATAAAAAACAGACAAGGGGCAAGTGAAAAGGAAGAAATCAAAATAGAACATGGAAGGATTGAAGAACATTACTGTAAGAAAAAAGAAGAGAAAGACAGATGCTGACTACATGACTCAAGCCGTGGATTTACAACACCAGCTGGATGAGAATTTGGTACACAATGAAAACAGTAGGATTAATAAGACTAATAGTGATGAAGATCTATCAATAAGACTAATAGTGATGAAGATCTATCCTTTGTAACAATTGATAGAGCAGATATTACTGTATTAGTAGCTGACAATTTTTCAGAAATGGCCAGCAAAGATATTCTTGTAATTGGAGATTCAATTATTAGAGGAACTGAAACTTATATTTGCAGAGATGACAATGAACATCGAATAGTGTTATGCTTGCCAGGAGCAAAAATAGATGATGTGAGACAAGCCTTGGAATGCCTTAATGTAAGGAAGTATGGATCTGTTTTTATTCATGTTGGTACAAGTGATGTCACCTACATGTATTCTCTGACTGTTAGTTGGGAACTGACAGCCCTCTTAGACAGTATAGCTTGTACTGGTGTTAGGACATTTTTTCACAAATCACCTGTAGAAAGGATACTCAGGTCACTGTGAATGAAAAGATGTTTTGGGTAAATACCTACATGAAAAAATGTCCTGTTGTAAAAAATGGAAATGTGTACAGTATCCAAGCCTAGTTTTGGGCAGACGTGTTCAGACCGGATGGTGTGCATTTGTCAAGATCAGGGAAGAGAATTTTTGCAGCAGATATTTTGCAGTATTTGACAAACACTAGGCAGGATTTTTGCCAGGTCAAAAATTTAACAGTTCACAGATAGCAAAATCTGATGCATCTTTGATGGTTGTTAATGCTAGGAGCATTAATAATAAAGTTTTTATTGGAAAATTTGCTATGTTCTCACAAAATCGATGTTATTGTTTGTGAAACATGGCTAAAGAACAATGACTGGAAACCAGTTCTGTCAGGGTATAAATGTTTTTACTGTAACACACATTCTAACAAAAAATTAGATGGAGGTGTTATGATAAGGATTAAAGATAGCTATGAGACCTGTGATTATTACATGTTCAGTGATAACACCAATACTATAAACTGTGTAACTGTGACAATAAAGACAACCCTGGAGCATATAACAATTGTTGGAGTGTACAGACCACCAAAGTCAAGTGTAGACGACCTAAACAAATTCATACATTTCTTACATGAAACACAGGAGGGAAGAATAATATTAACTGGGGACTTCAATCTACCAGAAGCAGACTGGAATAATATTGATTCAACAACTTTGGTAAGGAAATTATTCACAGTGCATATTCAGGAGCAACAACTGCTTCAGATTGTAAAAAAAAAAAAAAAAAAAAAAAAAAAAACTACCAGGGGACGGAAAATATTGGACATTTTGTGTTCCCAAAGAAATTACTGTAACTTCAAGTCAAGTTTTACCACCATTGATGTGCAGTGATCATGGGGTTATAAAGTTTAATTTGTTTATAGATAATTCTGCCAAACTGAAACCTAAGTGAATGCACAGAAGAGTAATTACTGATTACATGGAAACAAAACAGTCACTATGTAAAACTAATTGAAGTGAGGTGTTCAGTGGAATGTGGAAAGTTTTGAAAGAGAAATTAAATGCAAAAAAACAAAAAAAATGTTTAACATCAGGATCTAGGCATACAACATCAGGGAAATATACTTCCATAAGAACAAGATATCTGATTAAGGTGAGACAAAAAAATATAAGAAATGGAAGAGAGGTCGAACTACAACTTTGAAAACTGAAAAACAAGCTGGACAAACAGATTAAGCACAGTGTGATACAAGATCAAGAAAAATTTAAAGAACATTTATATAAATATATTGAGCATAATGGGAAACCTTTTTATAGATACATAAGATATGGAAGGAGTAAAGACACACAAATTGATAAACTGTGTGCAGATTCTAAAATTTATTCTCAAGACACAAGAGATTATAGATACATTTACAAAATCTTATGCAAAATAGTTTGGCTCCACAAAAGGGGTGATAAGTTGTCCTAGTGACATCCAGGTAACCCCAGATACTGGAATACAATTAGATTATACTGAAAAAGAACTGCACAAACTGGATCCAAACAAAGCACAGGGAAGAGATGGAATTAGTAACAATGACCTGAGAACACTTCAGCAAGAACTTACAGTACCATTATATCTATTATTCACTAGGTGATATAAATATAGGGAGATTCCTCAAGATTGGAGACATGCACTTATTAAACCTGTCTTTAAGGGAAAGGGGACTAAGACAAACCCAGAGTCATAGACCCTGGAAAAATAATGGCAAAGGTAATATTGGATAAGTTATTGTCAGAAATGGATAGGTTGGGACTTGAAACCATATAGCAGCATGCATATGTTGAAAACGGGTTCATTTTAAATTAATCGAATGTTCAGAACATCGACGTTCTGATCATCGAGACCAGAACATTGAAGGTTTAAAGTGGAAGTGCCAGGTAAGTGAAATTGTGGAATGCTGGGTATGTATGCAGGGCAGCAAGGTGCCCTGCATGTTGTGTGTGTGTGTGCCATCTGAGTGTTGACATTGCAGGTAGAGTACAGGAAATCTCCTGTTTAGCCCTACCGCATATAGTGGTAAACGGGAGATTTCCCTTAACCCACTGTACTGCAATCTCGGAGTTGAAATATTAAAGTAGGGGGGTGTGGGGGGCACAGCCCCCAACATGGGGGGTGCAGGGGGGGCGAAGTGTTTGTGATTTTTTTGTTGTTTTTATGGTTTATTTTGAACCTTCGATGTTCTGAACATCGATGTTCTGGTCTCGATGATCAGAACGTCGATGTTCTGAACATTCGATGATTCAAAGTGAATCCGTTGAAAACGGATCTATTACCACCTGTAACATGATGTTCTATAACAATATAATAACAGTTATGAATGAAAAATTGTGCTGTGATGTAATTTATTTAGATTTAACTTCAGCATTTGATAGTGTCATACACAAAACACTGATCAATAAATTAGTACGACTAGGTATTGATGTACTCTTGATAAGACGGATAGCTGCATGGCTTACAAATAGGACATGGCAAGTATCATACAGCAACTGGATAGGTGAAATCCTTGGTTACAGTCAGGATGTCCCACAGGACTCTGTCCTAGGCCCTTACTTGTTTAGATTGTATCTTTCAGCCCAAACTTTTTCATCTGAGGTGTTCTACGCCTATATGCAGACAACCTGAAATTGGGTAAACTGATTACATGTGTTACAGATAAGGCATATCTGCAAAATAACTTGACTAAATTGACCATTTGGGCACAGGAGAATAATATAAATGCATCATAAACTAAGCATATGAGATTTGGGAGACATAAATTGAAAGGTAAATATTTGTGTCTGTATCACATCATCGAATACATGAATACTGAATGCTCACATGAACGAATATTCACGTACTCAAAAACTGTATTCCCTGCTAAATATATATTCCTACTCATTCCTACTCCGAGATCACACTACAGTGAGGAAAGGGCAAAAATCCCGATCTTCACTGTACTGCAAAAACAATTCATAAACTTCAAGTACTTGAATATTTGCTCATGTGAGCGTTTGACATTCACATATTTGATGAAGTGATATAGACCCAAATATTTAATACAGCACACAGTGATTGAAACCGTAGACTCATTTAAGGACCTGGATATATGGGTAGATTCAGCTGTGAGTTTTTCTAATCATGTCAACCAGTTGGTTAATAATAGTTAAAGAACTACAGGTTGTATAAAAATATTTATAAAGTCTAGGGAAAAAAAATGAAGTCATTGTTTGTTAGTTACATTAGACCCAAACTAGAGTAAGGAATAACGGGTCTATATACCCGAGTGCCATCACATCAACACATATTATGCAAACTGTAAGAAAGCCAAAACACCTAAACGACGAAATTCATCACATCGAATTACCATGGTTGGCCATCATGAATGGAATTACATTTCCTAATCATCATACATGATTGCGAAATGTAATTCCATTCATGTTTGCCAACCATGGTAATTCAATGTGATGAATTCCGTCATTTAGGTGTTTTGGCTGTCTTACAGTTCGCGGAATATGTGTTGATTTTATTGCACTCGGGTATATCATGTTTCGACTGTGTGATACAGACCTGGAATAACAATATGGAAACTGGAAAGAGTACAGCGGAAATATATCAAGGGCATTAAAGATTTATAAAGTCTGGGAATAAAATAATAAAGTCATTGTTTGTTAGTTACATTACACCTAAACTTGAGTATGGAATAACGGGTCTATATCACGCAATCGAAATGTGATATACCCAACTGCCATTACATTGACACATATTAAGCGAACTGCAAGAAAGCCGAAACACCTAAACAACTAAATTCATCACATCAAATTATCATGGTTGGCCAACATGAATGGAATTACATTTCCTAGTCATTACAAATGATTAAGAAATGTAATTCCGTTCATATTTGCAAACCATGGTAATTCAATGTGATGAATTTTGTCATTTTAGTCTTTCAGCTTTCTTACAGTTCACATAATATGTGTCGATGTTATTGCACTCGGGTATATCATGTTTTGACTGTGAGATAAAGACCCGGAATAATAATATGGAAACTGGAAAGACTACAGCAGAAATATACCAAGGGCATCCATGGATGTGAAAATTTAAGTTATTATGAAACACTAAAATATCTGAACTTGTACAGTGTCTCTTACAGATATCTAAGAGGAGATCTTATTCAGGTATACAAGGCATTTAGACACAACTACCTCTGGGAATGTTTGGGGTTATCAAAAATTACTACAGAATCATCAGACAACCTATGTAGAAGATTCTATAGGAATGAAAAGTGTACTAATTGGTTCTCTGACAGAGTAGCCGATGCATGGTACAGACTACCAAATTACATTAAAGTAAGTACTAGTTTAGATATTTTTAAGAACAGCCTGGACACTTATTATGGGAACAAGTGTTTTGGTATATTGGCAATATATATTATATATTATATCCATCACAGGTTTACTGAGGGATGGTAAAGGAGCGATTATGTAATTAGCCAGGCTGCAAGGTTCAGTGTTAGAAGGTAAGGGTGCAGAATCTGGTTCTCCTGCTGAGACAACAGGGAAGGAGTCTGAGGCAGGTGCCATGGGGATAACCATGACACACTGCGCAGGAGGGGGTACCTGTGTTGGCGTGGCCAGTCTGGAGCAATCAAAATCATCCTTGGTTTGTCCTGTTTGATTTTTAGTAGTATTTTGGAGAGCAGAGGCAGAAGGGGGAAGGCACAGACTGATCGGTTTTTCCAGCTGAAAGACAGAGCATCCACATTCCAGGCTTGTTTGTGGGGAGTCCTTGTGCAAAATTTGTCCAATTGGTAGTTCTGGGGAGAGGCAAACAGGTCTATATCTGGGCTGCCCCATTTGCTTGTCAACATGTTGAAAATCCTTGGTTCCAGTTTCCACTCGTGTGGGTCCATGAGGTTTCTGCTTAGGCTGTCTGCCAGTGTATTTAACTTTCCAGGCAGGAATTGAGCTTGTAGGTGCACTTGGTAGCGCAATGCTGTGTTCCACAATGCCATGGCTAGACTGCAGAGGGGGTAAGAATGTGTACCCCCCTGCTTGTTTATGTACCACATAACAGTGGTGTTGTCCGTCTTTACCATTAGTTGTCCTGGAAGAATGTGGTCCTTGAAGGCTGTCAGAGCATTCTGTACAGCTAACATTTCTTTTTGATTGATATGCAGGTGCATTTGACTTGGGTTCCATTTGTCCTGAATGCACTTCCCTGTCAGATGAGTTTCCCATGCATGTCTGATGCGTCTGTTGTTAGGGTTTGGGCGGCAGGGGTGGTGTAAAGATAGTCCCTTGTTTTGGTGGCAGGCCTCTGCCCACCAAAGGAACTCTAGGCGTAGGCAAGGTATGATAGGAATCATTGCTTCTAGATCCTGAGAATGTTGACACCATAGGCTTTTTAGATACCATTGCAGTTTCCTCATATGCAGTCTTGCATATGGAATTAGAAGAATGCAGGAGGCCATGAACCCCAAGGCTTGCAGTATTTGTCTTGCAGATAGCAGGGTTTTTGTGGCCACTTGTTTGAAGTAGGTTGTCAAATGAATATGTTTCTCTGGCATGAGGTAGACCATCTGGGAAGATGTATTCAAGCTTGCTCCCAGGAATATAATTTGTTGACAAGGTACCAGGTGTGATTTCTTTTTGTTTATGGTGTACCCCAGACAAGTTAGAACCCTTTGTACAAAGGCCAGATGATTCAAAAGTATGTCCTGGCTTTCTGCCTGAATTAGACAATTGTCCAGGTATGGGTATAGTTGAATATTTCTTTGCCTGCAAAATGCAATAACTGGAGCTAGGCACTTTGTGAATACCCTGGGCGCAGTAGATAAGCCAAAGGGCAGTGCAGAGAACTGATAGCGTGTGTAGCCTGCTTTGAAGCGTAGCTATTTTCTGCAAGATTCCCTGATTAGGATGTGCAGGTATGCTTCTTTTAAATCTAGTGTTGCCAGCCAGGCATCTTTGCCTAGCATAGGAAGTAATTGGTGAAGAGTCAGCATCTTGAATTTTGGAATCTCCAAAAAGGTGTTTAGAGTAGACAGGTCCACGATAGGACGCCATGAATTGTCTTTTCTGGGTACCAGGAAAGGTCTTGAGTAGAAACCTTGTCCCCTTTCCTCTTCTGGTACCAGTTGAATAGCCCCCATGCTTAAGAGAGAAAGTACTTGTTTTTGGGCCTCTGCCCATTGATTTGGGGGTAGGTCCGGCCACCCGCCTGGAGTTGGCAATGTGTGGAAGTGAAATCTGTATCCCTAGGACACTATATTTAAAACCCATTTGTCCTGGGTAATGAGTTTCCAGTTCTCTGCATGAAGAGCAATCTTCCCCCCCCAAAGGGGCAGTCAGTTGATAAGTGCTTGGAAATTTAAAAGGAAGTCATTGAGACAGTTTACCATAGGGGGAAGTCTTATTACTCCCAGATTTGGAAGTGGAGGCCCCCCACTGCTTAGTCCTGTGTGCCCCCTGAGACTGAAACCTGGGGGGTTTGCTGTGTCTGGGGTTGGCTTGAGAAGACCTGGAAGGGGCTGGAAAGGACCAGTTCTTAGATGGCCAGTGCCTACTAAACCTAGGAGGTTGAACTTGTAAGAAATCTTTAACAGTTTGCATAAATTTAGCTTTATCTTCCATCTTTTTAAGAACTTCTTCAGCCTTGTTGCCAAACAGGTGGTCCTGATTTAAGGGAGCATCCAGCAATTTAGCTTTAACATGATCAGGCAAAGATTGCTCCTTAAGCCAAGCATGCCTTCTGAGCACAGACCCAGTAACAGAGACACTGCAAGAGGCCTCTAAAGAATCAAAACCACATTGCAAAGTATGTTTTCCAACTTGTTCAGCAGAATGCATTAAATCCTGTAATTCTTTTATTTTCCACGCAGTCAGAAATCAGCATTATTTTCTGTTTAAGCAATCCAATAACATGTTGCTGACACTTTAACACATGAAAAGTACAGTTTTGTACCTACCATAAATGTAGATGTTCGAAGATCCACATTGCTGCAGTCCTTACACTTGGGTAGTCCGCTGTCCTCGGTCGGCCCGAATATCAAAGTATAAGGCTGACGTTGGTCAAGGCGCATTTGACTGACACCAGGACGTCAGGGTACAAATGCGCATGACCGACGTCATATCCTCAGTCTTTTCTTGCCCCAGATGTCAGAAGACCCTAAAAGAAAGGTCAAAACCAAAAGACAGCAAACAAACAACCAACCATCCTAGCACTAAAAATATGTACAATATATACAATGTACACCATATTGACAACCCAACCCACACAACCGCCTCTAACTACAGAGGGGAAGGAGGGAGGGTAAATTGGACTGCAGCAATGTGGATCTTGAACATCTACATTTATGGTAGGTACAAAACTGTACTATGTTCTTCATCTCACATTGCTGCAGTCCTTACACTTGGGTAGAATCCCAAAGCAGAGGTAAGGGAGGATGGCCACACTATAAGGAAGCAGGAGCTGCCAAAATGCCCTGCAAAACAGCAGTGGCAAAACCAGCCCTAGATTTAGAATAAAGTGGTAGGTGATAATGCCTAGAGAAAGTATGCACTGAACTCCAAGTAGCTGCCTCCAAAATATCCTTAGTTGCCACCCCCCTCAAAAAAGCTGTCGAGGTGGCAGTAGCCCTAGTGGAATGAGGCCTAATCCCAGCTGGAATCTCCTTGCCATGATGGGAATAACAGAAAGCAATGCAAACCCAATCCACTTAGAAATAGTTTGTTTTGACACAGGCTTGCCCTGAGAACTCAAAGCAAAAGAAACAAATAACTGCTGAGACTGCCTGAACCCTTGAGTTCTGTCCAAATAATATCGCAACTGCCTGTGTACATCTAAAGTGTGCAAAATCTGTTCCCCTTTATTTTGGGGGTTTGCATAAAAAGTAGGCAAATGAATAGTTTGGTTTAAAGCCACACTAGAAACCACTTTAGGCATAAAGGAAGGATTAGTACGTAAAGATACCCTATCCTTATGGAAAATTAAGAAAGGCTCAACCGCCATAAGGGCCTGCAACTCAGAAACCCTTCTTGCAGAGGTAATGGCCAACAAAAAGCAGTCTTCCATGATAAATATTTCAACTCGGTAGTAGCTGCAGGCTCAAAAGGTTGTAGAGTGGAAATTGTGGAATGCTGGGTATGTATGCAGGGCAGCAAGGTGCCCTGCATGTTGTGTGTGTGTGCCATCTGAGTGTTGGCTTTGCAGGTAGAGTACGGGAAATCTCCCGTTTAGCCCTACCACATATAGCAGTAAACGGGAGATTTCCCTTACCCCACTGTACTGCAATCTCGGAGTTGAAATATTAAAGTAGGGTGTGTGGGGGCCCCAACATGGGGTGCAAGTGTTTGTGATTTTTTTGTTGTTTTTATGGTTCACTTTGAACCTTCGATGTTCTGAACATCGATGTTCTGGTCTCGATGATCAGAACGTCGATGTTCTGAACATTCGATGATTCAAAGTGAATCCGTTGAAAACGGATCTATTACCACCTGTAACATGATGTTCTATAACAATATAATAACAGTTATGAATGAAAAATTGTGCTGTGATGTAATTTATTTAGATTTAACTTCAGCATTTGATAGTGTCATACACAAAACACTGATCAATAAATTAGTACGACTAGGTATTGATGTACTCTTGATAAGACAGATAGCTGCATGGGTCTATATACCCGAGTGCCATCACATCAACACATATTATGCAAACTGTAAGAAAGCCGAAACACCTAAACGACGAAATTCATCACATCGAATTACCATGGTTGGCCATCATACATGATTGCGAAATGTAATTCCATTCATGTTTGCCAACCATGGTAATTCAATGTGATGAATTTCGTCATTTAGGTGTTTTGGCTTTCTTACAGTTCGCGGAATATGTATTGATTTTATTGCACTCGGGTATATCATGTTTCGACTGTGTGATATAGACCTGGAATAACAATATGGAAACTGGAAAGAGTACAGCGGAAATATACCAAGGGCATTAAAGATTTATAAAGTCTGGGAATAAAATAATAAAGTCATTGTTTGTTAGTTACATTACACCTAAACTTGAGTATGGAATAACGGGTCTATATCACGCAATCGAAATGTGATATACCCAACTGCCATTACATTGACACATATTAAGCGAACTGCAAGAAAGCCAAACACCTAAACAACTAAATTCATCACATCAAATTATCATGGTTGGCCAACATGAATGGAATTACATTTCCTAGTCATTACAAATGATTAAGAAATGTAATTTCGTTCATATTTGCAAACCATGGTAATTCAATGTGATGAATTTTGTCATTTTAGTCTTTCAGCTTTCTTACAGTTCGCATAATATGTGTCGATGTTATTGCACTCGGGTATATCATGTTTTGACTGTGAGATAAAGACCCGGAATAATAATATGGAAACTGGAAAGACTACAGCAGAAATATACCAAGGGCATTCCATGGATGTGAAAATTTAAGTTATTATGAAACACTAAAATATCTGAACTTGTACAGTGTCTCTTACAGATATCTAAGAGGAGATCTTATTCAGGTATACAGGGCATTTAGACACAACTACCTCTGGGAATGTTTGGGGTTATCAAAAATTACTACAGAATCATCAGACAACCTATGTAGAAGATTCTATAGGAATGAAAAGTGTACTAATTGGTTCTCTGACAGAGTAGCTGATGCATGGAACAGACTACCAAGTTACATTAAAGTAAGTACTAGTTTAGATATTTTTAAGAAGAGCCTGGACACTTATTATGGGAACAAGTGTTTTGGTATATTGGCAATATATATTATATATTATATCCATCACAGGTTTACTGAGGGATAGTAAAGGAGCGATTATGTAATTAGCCAGGCTGCAAGGTTCAGTGTTAGAAGGTGAGGGTGCAGAATCTGGTTCTCCTGCTGAGACAACAGGGAAGGAGTCTGAGGCAGGTGCCATGGGGATAACCATGACACACTGCGCAGGAGGGGGTACCTGTGTTGGCGTGGCCAGTCTGGAGCAATCAAAATCATCCTTGGTTTGTCCTGTTTGATTTTTAGTAGTATTTTGGAGAGCAGAGGCAGAGGGGGAAAGGTGATCGGTTTTTCCAGCTGAAAGACAGAGCATCCACTTTCCAGGCTTGTTTGTGGGGAGTCCTTGTGCAAAATTTGTCCAATTGGTAGTTCTGGGGAGAGGCAAACAGGTCTATATCTGGGCTGCCCCATTTGCTTGTCAACATGTTGAAAATCCTTGGTTCCAGTTTCCACTCGTGTGGGTCCATGAGGTTTCTGCTTAGGCTGTCTGCCAGTGTATTTAACTTTCCAGGCAGGAATTGAGCTTGTAGGTGCACTTGGTAGCTCAATGCTGTGTTCCACAATGCCATGGCTAGACTGCAGAGGGGGTAAGAATGTGTACCCCCCCCTGCTTGTTTATGTACCACATAACAGTGGTGTTGTCCGTCTTTACCATTAGTTGTCCTGGAAGAATGTGGTCCTTGAAGGCTATCAGAGCATTCTGTACAGCTAACATTTCTTTTTGATTGATATGCAGGTGCATTTGACTTGGGTTCCATTTGTCCTGAATGCACTTCCCTGTCAGATGAGTTCCCCATGCATAGTCTGATGCGTCTGTTGTTAGGGTTTGGGCGGCAGGGGGTGGTATAAAGATAGTCCCTTGTTTTGGTGGCAGGCCTCTGCCCACCAAAGGAACTCTAAGCGTAGGCAAGGTATGATAGGAATCATTGCTTCTAGATCCTGAGAATGTTGATACCATAGGCTTTTTAGATACCATTGCAGTTTCCTCATATGCAGTCTTGCATATGGAATTAGAAGAATGCAGGAGGCCATGAACCCCAAGGCTTGCAGTATTTGTCTTGCAGATAGCAGGGTTTTTGTGGCCACTTGTTTGAAGTAGGTTGTCAAATGAATTTGTTTCTCTGGCATGAGGTAGGCCATCTGGGAAGATGTATTCAAGCTTGCTCCCAGGAATATAATTTGTTGACAAGGTACCAGGTGCGATTTCTTTTTGTTTATGGTGTACCCCAGACAAGTTAGAACCCTTTGTACAAAGGCCAGATAATTCAAAAGTATGTCCTGGCTTTCTGCCTGAATTAGACAATTGTCCAGGTATGGGTATATTTGAATATTTCTTTGCCTGCAAAATGCAATAACTGGAGCTAGGCACTTTGTGAATACCCTGGGCGCAGTAGAAAAGCCAAAGGGCAGTGCAGAGAACTGATAGCATGTGTAGCCTGCTTTGAAGCGTAGCTATCTTCTGCAAGATTCCCTGATTGGGATGTGCAGGTATGCTTCTTTTAAATCTAGTGTTGCCAACCAGGCATCTTTGCCTAGCATAGGAATTAATTGGTGAAGAGTCAGCATCTTGAATTTTGGAATCTCCAAAAAGGTGTTTAGAGTAGACAGGTCCATGATAGGACGCCATGAATTGTCTTTTCTGGGTACCAGGAAAGGTCTCGAGTAGAAACCTTGTCCCCTTTCCTCTTCTGGTACCAGCTGAATAGCCCCCATGCTTAAGAGAGAAAGTACTTGTTTTTGGGCCTCTGCCCATTGATTTGGGGGTAGGTCCGCCCACCCGCCTGGAGTTGGCAATGTGTGGAAGTGAAATCTGTATCCCTGGGACACTATATTTAAAACCCATTTGTCCTGGGTAATGAGTTTCCAGTTCTCTGCATGAAGAGCAATCTTCCCCCCCAAAGGGGCAGTCAGTTGATAAGTGCTTGGAAATTTTAAAAGGAAGTCATTGAGACAGTTTACCATAGGGGGAAGTCTTATTACTCCCCGATTTGGAAGTGGAGGCCCCCCACTGCTTAGTCCTGTGTGTCCCCTGAGACTGAAACCTGGGGGTTTTGCTGTGTCTGGGGTTGGCTTGAGAAGACCTGGAAGGGGCTGGAAAGGACCAGTTCTTTAATGGCCAGTGCCTACTAAACCTAGGAGGTTGAACTTGTAAGAAATCTTTAACAGTTAGCATAAATTTAGCTTTATCTTCCATCTTTTTAAGAACTTCCTCAGCCTTGTTGCCAAACAGGTGGTCCTGATTTAAGGGAGCATCCAGCAATTTAGCTTTAACATGATCAGGCAAAGATTGCTCCTTAAGCCAAGCATGCCTTCTGAGCACAGACCCAGTAACAGAGACACTGCAAGAGGCCTCTAAAGAATCAAAACCACATTGCAAAGTATGTTTTCCAACTTGTTCAGCAGAATGCATTAAATCCTGTAATTCTTTTATTTTCCACACAGTCAGGAATCAGCATTATTTTCTGTTTAAGCAATCCAATAACATGTTGCTGATACTTTAACACATGAAACTGACAGTTTAAAGCCCTAATTGCCAAGGTTGCAGAAGTCTAAACCTTCTTACCCCATCTATCCAGCACCCTGGAGTCTCTATCAGAAGGGGTAGGATTTTTAGCAGTAGAAGCCTTAATACCCTTGGGCCCTTGTGAAACAGTCTCTGGATCTGCAATAGGATTTTTAAAAGGAACTTGTGCGACTCAGGGACCCTGTAGTATCTGTTTGGTTTTCTGGGAGCAGGAGGCAAAGAATAAGAGGCCAAACTAGATTCCAAAAAAGCATCATCAACAATGTCTAGTACAGGAGGAATAGCTAAAGGCCTATGCTGAGGTAGGAGTAAGAAATCCCTAAGCCTCTTTTTTGAATCAGAAAAATCCTGGTTTTCCCAGTGGAAATGCTCCCTTAGAGTATGTAAGGTTTCCCCAAAAGAAAAATCCTCTGGAGGGGAAGCAGAGGGAATGGAGTCCTCCGTATCAGAATCCTCATAAGTAGATAGGGGTAAATCCAGATCATCAGAAGAATAAGAAAAAACAGAATCCTGGTCAGAAGATTCATAAGCCACTTCAGTTCTAGGCCTCTTAGAAAGGAGGGATTGGCTACCCCTGATTAAAGTTATTAGATCTTCAGCCATTCTTATCATTTACTTTTTAGGCATAGAGGCCTGAGCATGTGGCCTGGGCGTCATTTTTTTTAGGCATTGTTCGAGATTTAGGCCTAAGAGAAGAAGGAGGCGTTGGTTTAATATGCAAGTCCGTAGGCCTGAATACACCCTCAGAAGCCGGTGCCTGCACAGCGGCCCCAGACCCATCCAAGGTAGAGACATCCACGGGTTCCATAATTGAGGCATCTCACGGCATACCGGACTCCAAATGGGTCTCATTAGAGGCATGCGAATCAGAAGTAGTGGGTATCAGGGGCTGCGAAAGCGCCTCACTGACTACCAGCGAACTGGCGACTGGCTTAGGAGAAGCGTCGTCGTCTGTTTTGGACCTCGGCGGCCTGTCTCTGTCTTTATCTTTGTGTTTTTTCGGAATCCCAGTAATCAGATGGCTAACCGACGACATTTCTGGATAATTAAACCGAGAACAGAAATATTTAGAGGCGAAAATATACCGACGACGGATAGTGCGCTGATTAAATAAAGCACAAAACCGACAGCAAGGTACGTCGTGGTCAGGGTCTAGGCAAGGAATACAGTACGAATGAAAATCTTTATGAGGTATTTGCTTTCCACAAGTAATGCAATTATTAACTTTTACTGACATTGGTAAGGAGCAAGGAAAAGTTTCCCCAATGGGGTACTTAGCTTTAGTTGAAGACTTCGGTTCTGAAACTCGAAAACGAAAAATATCAGGAGTCAGCCGACCAGCACTTGCGAACTGCTTCTGCTTCGGGCACAGCACGACAAGAAAAACTGGTGTAATGGTGTCGGCTGCATGTTTTTTACCCCTGATGACCTGACATCATGGAAGAAGGGACAGCAACCGATGCAGGACCCAAGACTTTGTTAATCAGGCCAACTGAGGGCTACCTGCAAGCTGATAACCCAAATGTAATGACTGCAACAGTGAAACACAAAGAACATCAGCTTCTGAGTGTCTTAGGCATAAATCCTTACAGATACTACAAGAGGTATGGTCATGGGAAGCACCCAAACAAAAGCGACACTGTATAACAATCCTTAAGGGGAATCTGCCTTCCACACTGACATTTTCCCTTCTTAGATGACACGAACTCTAGGTAAGCAAAATAAAATAAAAGACCAAAGAAAAGAAAAAAAAATAACCCCAATGGGGCACTTATCTGATCGCTAAGTATGCAGCACAGCAACAAGGCATTCAGACCAATGAGCAATAATGGCATTTGGAGTGGCAACAAAGAAGTTCTGGGTAACTTTGTGCATACATCACTTTTATGCCCTACGTTCTGTGCTGGGAGCATGTGTGTGATATACGGCGCATGCAAGATCATTATAGACTTTTGTATACTGGCGAAATGTCAGGATGCCCTGGGCAAGAGATCCCTGAAGTTAAGAATACTGCAAAAGCGAAGGACATCTACTGTTATGGTAAGATTTTACACAACTGTACTTTACTTCTGATACTAAGCTAGTGTCTAGTATTGCCAATACAAAGCAATCCTCCTTTCTGAACAAAGACAAAAGAAACCATAACATTTTACCTTTGAATGCAAGTATTTGTGGTCATATTCATGTAAAGACTTTCCATCCAGCAAGATCTCTCCAGAATTTGGTTCGTAAAATCGTTCCAGGAGACCCACACAGGTTGACTTTCCACCTCCAGAGGGCCCCACTAGTGCTGTGATCTCACCAGGATTCACTTCAAAGGAAACATTCTGAAAGACAAATCTCACTGTAAATACCCAGCTGTGACAAAGATATTTGACATTTACCTTCCATGTGCATAAACTTACATTCCAGTGATCATCATCCAAAAAGATGCAGCACATCAAAAGGTTACCCAGCATTCAACTCCTTGTTGAACTACATGTTTTTTCCACCTTTTCTGTGAAGGATAAGGGGTGCGATCAATGAAACTGAAATGTAGAGAAGATATTGCAGGAGCAAAGGTGGATAAGTAGCATATATATTTTACATGGAATGAAAGGCAACTATGGGAGTGACTAATAGTGATGAAGAAAAGGATAACAGAAATGGTATGGTGGCCTTGAGTTTGGACAGGAAGCAAACAAGCCATCAGGCAACTACAGTACCCAGACCATCAAATATTGGAAAAAGTAGTAATGACAGACTCAAAAGCAGAACCAGTAGGATAGTAAAGGGGAGGAGAACCATACTCGGGGGAGGGGGCTAATCTTTCATTAGCAATGAAATGGGAAGTGCCCACATCGAGATTTAAAAAGGACAGAGGAGCAGCAGTAGCAGTGAATAAAAGCTAGCCTGACGCACACAATTAGGTACTTAATAAAGTAAGGTAATTCCTTGACCTAATTCTAACATATGTAGTACAAATGATGTAGGCTGAACTCAAAAGAACCATACAACCATGACCACACCACTGTATGGTTTATCATCCCTGGAGTAGCACTGGAACAGGCTTCACCACAAACACTTGGGATTACAGGAAGTTACATATCAGACAGATAGAAAACACAATGTCCAATAACATAGAAAGGTGGCAAAATCTAAATACTCTGGAGAAACTCTGGTACAGCAATAAGGAAAAAGTTAGGAAAGGAATAGAGCAGGTGCACAAAGGTTGTAGGGCGACATGTTAAAAACAGGTATCTTGAACCACCCATGATGGATACCTGAATGATATCATCTCTTGGCCGATCCGCGCACCTGTGATGATGAATGTATGATTCAACATCCCAACAGAGGGATGAATGATCAATAGGCTCCACTGGCAAAGAAGAGTACAAATGCAAAAAAAAAACAAAACAAAAAGTCTCCTTATTGAAATGTCACCACTTGTTAATTCCAATTGCTGACATACAGAAGAGAAAAGTCCAAAACTACAGAAGAAGAGCAAATCTTGACTTATATATACCAACTCAGGCATCTCCATACTTCGGGGAAAAGGGAATTTCTGCAAAGTACCAATCACAGATGTAGTATGTGTGCTTCTGTTTTTCAGCAATTCTGTCTCCATGTTTCAGGACTCACTTTAGTGTGGCCTAATATTTCAAATGGTTACCAAAAAACAGTAGCTGGAATTTAATGCTTAAAAAGTTCTAAATACTGTTGTGTTACTTTAAGCAGAACTGAGGATGAAAATAATTAGGAAATGACAGTTACCCCTAAGATGAAATCTTGCTGAGTAGCATGAAAAGGTGGTAAAAGTAACAAATACGATGCTGAGGTGCACAGCAAAGGCAATATATTTCAGAGAGGGAAGTGTTCTTTCTATTGTACAGAGCACTGAACTGGTAATGCTAACATATCTGGAGCTGTGTGCAGTTATGGAGGTCACTTAGATGAAAGGAAATTAGGATGGTAGAAAGTTTTACCAAAGGGGTTAAGGATATGGATGGTCTTGGTTATTAGGAAAGACTTAGTTTGGCACACAGACATTAGAGAACAGAAGAGAAGTGAAAAGGGATGTGATATAGACATAACTACAATGTTTATGGAAAAATGGAGTTAAACAGAGAAGAGTTAGAGAAATGAGGACATGGGTGGCAGGAAGAAGGGGGAACATAAGGAAATATTACTTGTGAGGTGGCAAGATCCTGGAATGTATTATTAATAATAATAATCATTTATTAACCAGGGAAGCCCACTGGATACACTGTCCCTTTTCAGGTGTGATCTGGGAGCAATGTCTGGTTAAGTGACCTGCTCAAGGTCACATAGTAGGCAAATAAGGGCTCAAGGCTCCATTTTATGAAACTCAGAATAGGATCCAAAAGACCAGCAAATCAGTTCTTCAGGTATCACAGGTGTAGCCAAGCAAATGTCACATATGCCTGGTAGGGTAATAAGGTAATTCTATTTTTCTTCACTTAAGTCTACCAACTCATTGTTTTAATTTACTGCACTAGTGAAAAGATATGCTGTACAGAACCATGGATCCTTTGTATTGCAGCAAGGGTGGTAGCACATTCTGGAAGTTATTTTACAAGTTGATGTGCAATTCCAAAACTGCTGGCTACACCTATGACCAGTATTCACAAACATTACAGGGAGATGAGGTTGTATGAGATGCATACACCAAAATCACACAAAATCACACTCACTATTAACTTATTTGCATGGTCAGTGTGCCATTAAAAACTACAGAAGATTGTCGTCCAATCCAATATTGTCTAGCTGTACTCCTTTTCTAATATTTTCATCCCTTTTTGCATTACCTAAGATACCACTTTCTTATGGTTTACTGCCCCTCCTCCTGCTATGCCTACTCCCCAAATCTACATCGATCGTGGTCCAGTGACTCAGTTCACTGCCCAATGTACATGATCATCCATACTGACAGAAGCGGGAGTGTCAATGATAGCCAGTTATATTTTGGTCATCCTACTGAAAATGATCTAACTTCTTATTTAAGGTTCCTGGGTGAATCAGTAGGCCTGACCTCCATAAGACTAAAAATAATACCTCATAAGAGTCTTGTCTCAAGAGGCAGACAGTGACTGTCAATACCCTTTCTGTACCTCTATAGCCAACTCTCTGACTTCTGAATACACAGGAGTCATTACCCTCCCTGTACCTCCATGATTAACTACTGTCTGACTTATGAAAAGATGACTGTACATATGAAAGGGTGGCTACACTCGTCACTATATTTCAGATGGAGCAGGGTTTCTGTGGATGACCTATGATCAAGATATTTGGGGATGAGTTCTAGCAACCAGGTCAGATTTTTCAGAACAGATATGAAATATGGGTTTGGAAAACCACTAAGAGTCAGGGATTACATCAACCTTTCACTTGTTCACAATAGCACAGCTTGTTGCCTTTTGCCTTAATTTCTTAATTTCATTATTTCCATTCTCTGTATTACTTAGATGTTACTAACAGAAACAAGAACTCAGCAAATGTGGTGTAAAACATGACCATAAAAGCCTAAATATATGGTGGGGGAAGGCAAAAGCATCTGAATCAGTTGTGCCCTGCTTTACTTATTTGTTTTATGTACAGGGTTGGTGGGCTGGTCTTTTATAGCCATGACCCAAACTAGGATACAATATAATAGTTAAAGCATTACAACTGTTGTCAAAATAAGCAAGGCAAGTCAAACATTTCACTAACTACAGATCTAGAGTGTTTCTCGCCTACATCAAGATTTAGCAGTCATATTAAAGAAAACTGCTCTGTATTTACAATATTTACCACTACTTACATAGCTTCCATTTAAAGACTTAACATACACAACCAGTTCAGAATTTAGAGTCTGACATCAAACTCATTAGGTGCAACTAGTAAAACTTGTAAGCAAATACAATCCTACAGTATAGGTCTGTATATATATTCAAGCAGACCTCAACCTCTTATGTAGAAGAGTTTAATATGTACATTATTCATACATATTTACACTTTTTCAATTCACCATACATATTTAACATATCTGAACATAAAATACTTAAAGCTTCACACTTCAGACATGAATATAGTACAACCTTAAAAGTACAACAGGTTTGAGGATCGTGGCGTAGACAAGAATTTGGGTCACACAGAAAACCAGTCAGTAAAAACTACAAGAAAAAATCTAGCCAAGCTAGAATTTCCACCGTGTAATACTGTAAACCTCTTCTATTGGAGGCACATGGGATGATGCCATAACAAGGCCGAAACAGGTATGTCCACAGCTAGTGGGAATTGGCATTATTGGCCTGAATTTGTCCATTAAACAACTTAAAAAGTAAAAAGTTATGGGCATTCAGAATCACCACATAGGGGGATATTCCACGGTGACTCTGTCACCGTTGCTATTCTGCCTTGCTACTAATCCATTAAACTGTTTACTTAACAGCTTAGGCCATGGCTACAATTTGGCTCCTAGAAAGCAACAATGTCTAATGACTTCTTATCTTCTCTTTGTCAATGATTTAAAACTGTATAGCTCATCAGATAAAGAACTGAAAGCACAGCTGCAGGTTATCAAAACTTTTCCAAATATTAAAACGTCATTTAGTCTTGATAAATGTGCAAAAGCAACCTTTAAAAACTGCAGCACCAGAAAAACAAGAAGTTATGTACTCGCCATAACATTCGATGTATGTAGTCCATCTCGCTCACATTCTTACCTGTGGGTTCGGAGCCGAAACTCGGCTCGGACTCAGCCATACTCTAGCTCGAAGTCTTCAATTGGCACGTGGTTAAGAGGTATCCCATGCTGCACTGCTCCCTTTCCCCAGATCTTGTTTGCTGCAAGCTCAGGCAATCACACCCCACACACACAACACATAGAGAGGAAGAATCAGCCCAACAACAAAAGGAGTACTGAAAACAGAACTAACCTCTAGGCCCTCCAGGAGGGGGAAGGCGGGAGGGAAAGTAAAAATGTGAGGCGAGATGGACTACATACATCGAACGTTATGGTGAGTACATAACTTCTTGATGTTATGTAGTCCAATCTCGCCTACATTCTTACCCGTGGGACAGCGTCCCCAGCACCTGAACCTTGGGCGGCTCAGTGGAAAAATCTCCTGAGCACTGTGGAACCAAAAGAAGATCTGCCTCTGGATATCAAATCCAATTTGTAGTGACTGATAAAGGTGTGAGGAGATGCCCATGTAGCCGCAGCACAAATATTATCCATAGACATCCTGGCCTGAAATGCCGTAGAGGTAGACATCAATCGTGTAGAATGAGCCTTCACCTTAAAAGGTAATTCCTTACCGCTTGAGGCATAAATGAAGGAAATACAACTAGAGATCCATCTGGATAGGGTTACTTTAGAAACAGGAGACTCAAGTCTACTGTCTGAAAATGAGACAAATAGCTGATCTGATTTCCTAAGATCCTTCATTCTATGTAAATAGAAACGCAATTGTCTATGAACATCTAGCTGGTGGAATTTAAATTCTGGGAAAAATACAGGCAGCTCAATAGACTGGTTGAGGTTAATAACCGAAGCAACCTTTGGCATAATGGAAGGATTTGGTCTGAGGGAAACCCTATCCTTGTGAAATACCGAGTGAGGAGGTCTAACTGACAAAGCTTGGAGCTCAGAGACTCACCTAGCTGAACTGATGGCTACCAAAAAGATAGTCTTCCATGATAAATATTTCAAGTCACAAGTAGCTGCAGGCTCAAAGGGAGATGAAGTGAGACACTGTAGCACAAAACTGAGGTCCCATGGCATTACAAGATCACAGACTGGAGGTCGAAGCAGCACAGTGCCCTTTAAGAATGCCTTACAAAGTCTATGCTCCATTAGACTGGGTTCATTAGCGACATGAAAGGTGGAGATAGCCACTAAATGGACGTTAATGGTTGCGGCAGCTGACCCCTGACTGAAAAGCATGGAGAGAAATTCCAGAACTGATGAAATTGGTGCAGTGTAAGGATCAATCTGCCTTTCATGAGCCCAGATGGAGAATTTTTTCCATTTACTGGAATAAATCTTCCTAGTCGAAGGCTTATGGGAAGAAGACATAATATGAACCACTTCCGGAGAAAAATGAGGAAGCCTGACTAGTGATGGAACTGGAGTAGCCAAGCTGTCAACTGGAGGGTCTGAAGAGAGGGATGGAACTGCCCTGACATACGAGTCAATAGGTCTGGCTGTGGATCCAAGATGCAGGGGTCGTCCATGAGACAGGGATGGAGAAAAGGGAACCAAATTTGTCGATGCCAGTGTGGCGCAATCAGAATCATTCTGCTTTCCAAGAATTGTGCTTTCTGAATAACCTTTGCTATCAGAGGAACAGGTGGGAAGGCATAAAGTAGACCGGAGGGCCAATGGTGAACTAGAGCGTCACTGGGTGTCTCCCCCTGACGAGGGATAAGGGTGAAGTAGCTGCTGCACTTGGTATTGAGGGGACTGGCAAATAGGTCGCAGCAAGGCTGACCCCATCTGCGGAAAATCTGCTCCGCAACCTGCTTGTTCAGGGACCACTCGTGAGGCATCAGAATAGCTCTGCTCAACCTGTCGGCAATCACGTTGGACTTCCCCGGAATGTGCGTTGCCACAAGAAAGCGTTGGGAAGACACTGTCCACTGCCACACTCGAATAGCCTCTCTGCAAAGGGGATACGACTTGGTTCCCCCGTTTGTTCAGATACCATACCACCGACATGTTGTCCGAGTGGATTGCAATCGTCCCGAGAGGAAGAAAGCTCTGGAGTGCTTGCAACGCTAATAGCACTGCTCTCATCTCCAAGACATTGATATGCAAATATATCTCATGCTCTTGCCACGTGCCTTGGACTGTCCTGCCAAGATAATGCCCCCCCACCCAATCTGGGAGGCATCCATGGTCACCGTGGCAACTGGAGGAGGTGGAACGAAGGGCTTTCCCACATTGAGATTGCTGGTCTGAAGCCACCAGCGTAGATCCTGCTTGCACTTGTCTGTAATCATAATAAGATGGAAAAGCAGAAGGTGCTGTAGGGACCACTGGGCAAAGAGCAGCCACTGAAGGAGCCTCATGTGTAGTCTTGCAAGAGGGACTAGCATAATTGTGGCAGCCATTGTCCCTAACAATTTGAGAACCATTTTTGCCTTTACCTTTTTCAGTGGAAGCAACGCGTAGACCTGTTGTTGCAAAACCCGAATTATTTCTTGTGGTAAGAAAGCCCTCATGAGCACAGTATCTAAATCGGCGCCTATAAAAGTGACACGCTGCGAGGGCAACAAGGCAGACTTTTCCCAGTTTAGTGTGATGCCCAATCATTGACACAGCACAATGGTGGTGTCCCTGGTCTGTAGTAGAAGATGCCTGGTGGTGGCAGACAGGAGCCAATCGTCCAGATATGGAAACACTTGGAATCCCTGACGTCTGAAGTGAGCTGTCACCACTGCCATACATTTGGTGAGACCAAAGGGCAGGGCTCGAAACTGAAAATGACTGGCTCCCAGCCGGAGGCGTAAATTACTTCTGGATGCCCTGTCGATCTTTATATGGTGGTAAGTATCTTTGAGGTCAATGGAGCACATCCATACTTCTTTCCCCAACAATGGGAGAATAGACTGTAAAGCGACCATTCAGAACTTGGACCTTTTTACATGGAGGTTCAAGAGGCTGAGATCCAAGATGAGTCTCAGGTCCCCTGTTCTTTTCAGCACCAAAAAGAATCTTGAGTAAGTCCCTAATCCGAGCTGGTCTGAGGGGACATGCTGGATGGCTCCTTTTGCTAGCAGCTTTTGAACTTCTGAAGCTGCGGAATCTCTTTGACTGAGTGGGGCATCTGGGATTCTCTTGGTTGGCGGGGGATGAGAAGAGAAGGGAATATGATACCCTCCGGAAATTATCTTTAATACCCACTCATCCTGGGTGATGCCTTGCCAGGCTTCTGGGTATAGCGAAAGGTGACCCCCGAATGGCTCTGGAGAAGCACAGTTGGGCCTCCCATCAGGAGCACAGGTAGGGGGAACCACGAAAGGAATCATGGTCCCCCTGGATACGTGGGCCTCCTCTGCCTCTGGGGCAGCGTCTACCTGAGTTACCACCCCTCCCCTGCCTCTGGAGGGGGAATCACTTTGTGCATCTTGAGAAAACCTCTGCGGCTTTCTGAACCACATTTTCCCACCCTTCTGGCCCTTAGGATAAGGTCTAGAAGGCCAAAAAAACAGCTGCAAAACGTGGAGCAAGTAACACAAACTTGTAGGAAAAACCACCTTTAATAACAAAGCAAAGCTTTTGGGCAGAACCCTTCTTCAATACTAATACAATCAAGTCTGCATACTAGAAGCTTATATACAGGTCTAGAAGTCACATGATTAGCAGCCAAGAATCATGTGACGAACAAGTCTTAAAGTGCAAACAACATAATAAAACTTTTAAAAAATCAGTTAATAATATTACGTAATCTAGTTAAAATTGGTTTTAAACTGACTTTGCTGTTAATTCCTGGATGTGAATCAGCAGCTAGTCTTAAAATCCATTCAAATTCCTTAGTCTCAAGGCAATTACATAACACATGCACTCAGGTCTCTCAACAGCAGGTACAAGTACGACTCAATCATTGTCCACGCTGGTGTTAACGACCTGAGACGTACCTCCTTGGACTACATGAAAAGAGACATAGAGGAGCTCTCTGATTATGTAGCCCAAGCAGGTATGACCCTGACCTTGAGCAGTATCCTACCTTCACCAAGAATGATGCCACAATACAGAGATAAGATGATCAGCTTTAACAATTGGCTTAAACTCTGGTGTCATTCAAAGGGGATCCAATGTCTGTCTGCCTGGGATGACATGCTGGACAAGCCACGCTGCTTAAGGGACGGCTTGCACTTGTCACCCTGGGATTCCGGATTTTGGCAAGGCTCTTGCCACCCCCATAGTGCCTTTTTAGGCAAGGCTCAAATTCTAAACCTACCACCCTAGAACACAACAAAGAAAAAAAAAACTAAGGGTAATGCTGCTCAATGCCAGAAGTCTCAACCTCAAGATGCACGCACTCGAGGCCATTCTCAGTATGGAGAACATCGATGTCTGTGCTGTGACAGAAACCTGGTTCAAGGCTCCTGAGAGCACCCCAGCACTATCAGGTTTTACCTCATATCATGCTCCGCCCCAAAACCCAGACAATACCAAGAAAGGAGGAGGGGTATCCATATTCATCAAGGACACCCACACCTCAAGATTGGTGGCAACGCACGATGCATCGGAAACCATCCAGGTGCAATTAACCATAGGCAAGACTGCTCTGCAATTTGTAGCATGTTACAGGCCACCCTCGCAAACTCAGGAACCTCACATGGCCTTACTGAAAACACTGGAGGGGATAAATGTATCTCCGAACACCATCATACTAGGTGACTTCAACTACCCTAATATAGACTGGGAACACTACTCAAGCCCAAACACTCTAGCCCAGAAGTTCCCGGAATTCATAAACTCAAATGCCATGGAACAACTAGTCACCATCCCCACAAGAGGAGAAAACATACTTGATCTCATCATCACGAATATGGGAGCACAATGTTCAACGCCGGAAGTATACCCCTCACTGGTGAGATCAGATCACAAACTAATCTCGCTGGAGGTCCTCATCCCGCCCCCACCCGAAATGAAAAAGACCACAGTAAAGAACTTCTCGAAAGCCGACTTCACACTTCTAAAGACTAGTGTGGTCTCCTTTAAGGCCCCTGAGCCAGTAAACATTACTCAAACCGCTGAATCACTTACAAATGCCTTCTACCAGCACCTGCAGGGCTGCATGGATCAGGCAATCCCAAGCAAAACAAAGACTCTTTGTACCAAAGGCAACCATCCAGTCTGGTGGACCCCAGCCATAAACAAACTCTACAACAAAAAGAGAAAGCTACTACAAGATAGAGCAAAATCCTTAAAAGGTAAGACACCTCTGATCACTATAAGTAAAAAGCTAAGAGCTCTCATAAAATCATCCAAAGCTAATTTTGAGAAAAAAATAGCTAAGGACTCTAAAGACAACCATAAGGCATTCTTTAGCTATGTCAGAAACCTAGGAGGAAACTCCCAGATATGCTCAGAATTAGTTCAAAATGATGTGAAGATTACTGATCCTACAGACATTGCCAACATACTGGCTGACAGGTTCAGTGCAAACTTCTCCCCCCCAAAAGGAGAGATATCTACACCAAATGATTGTAGCGCCCCAAACATCTCTAACGCCCAGGTGAGAACTGCTCTCTCCAAGGCAAAGAACACAGCATCCATGGGACCTGATGGTGTCCCCGGCTGTGTGCTCCATGAACTCAATGAGGAATTAAACCCACAGTTAGGACAGCTGTTTAATCTTAGTCTCACCTCCGGATAATGCACTCCAGGAAGTGGCGACAGTGACTGTGGTCCCACTCCACAAAGGCGGTGCCTCCACCGACCCTGAAATTACCGCCCCATTAGCTTGACAAGCCTTATCTGCAAAGCCATGGAGAGGATCATAATGGATCTCATAAATAAAGACATAGGGAATTTGCAGACTTTGGATCCAACCCAGTTTGGCTTTGTCAAACGCAGATCATGCCTTTTAAACTTGGCTGACTTTTTCGAAACAGTCACCAAGGCCATTGATGAGGGAAAGGCAGTCCATACAGCCTACCTAGACCTGGCGAAGGCTTTCGATACAATACCCCACTCAGGTATCATTGAAAAACTCATCAACTTAAATGTAAACCCATACATTACAAGATGGGTTGCAAACTGGCTGAGTGACAGAACCCACAGGGTCAGAGTTGCTAGCGCCATGTCAGACTCAAAGCCTGTCACAAGTGGTGTCCCACAGGGCTCAGTCCTGGGCCCACTCTTGTTTGGCATCTACTTTTCTGAAGTACAAGCAAACAAAGGAGGGTTATGGCTGACAAAGTTTGCAGATGACTGCAAACTCGGCAGAAGTTGAAAACACATCCGACACAGATATCCTTCAAAAGGGTCTCACAGAAACGGATAACTGGTGCCAGAGCCATGGCCTAAAGTTAAATGCTAAGAAATGCATAGTCATACCCTTCGGGAAAAATAAGGTTACCCCTAGCTACCATATAGGTGGCAATCCCCTGATCACAGAAGAAGTTATCAGGGACCTGGGAACCCAGGTTGACAGTAGCCTTTCATTCGACACTCATATTGCTAAAGTAGTTAGGAAGACCTTCTGCATTGCCCACCTCATCATGAAGGGTTTCACATCTAGATCAAGGGAGGTCATAGTCTCCCTATACTCATCACTCATCAGACCAATGATCGAGTACAATGCCCCATTCGGAATGTATCTGACCTGACACTTGCAGCAGCTGGAGAAGCCACAAAAGTTCCTCACCAAAAGGATAAAGGGTCTCAAAAATCTGTCTTATGCTGCCCGACTGAAAGAACTCCAGTTATATTCAGTTGCTTACCGCTTGCTCAGAGGTGACCTGTGCCTGACATACAAGGCCATGTCAAACCCAGATTTGATGAACATGCTTCATCTCAAAAAATCCAGATCCCTCAGAGCCACAAGGGCGGGAGACTTAAACCTCGACACGGTTATTAATAGGACGTGTTGGAGGGATAGATTCATCACCCAAAGACTCCCTATGCTGTGGAACAAAATCCCAGTTTATGTGAGGCAGAGCACCTCGCTGGCCTTGTTCAAGCGGAATCTTGACCAATGGATGGGAGTTCGCAGATACACCCCAGGGGTTACCTCAGTGTCACTGCTCGACAGAGGCACAGCAAAATAATGGGCATAGTTTCTCCAAACTAAAGGGGTGGCGTAAGCCACAAAACTATGGGCTAGGCTTATAAATGCCCTCGGGCAGATAGCCTAGTATGAACCTATGAACCTATGAACCTATTATTCAAATCTCCACCTCTGGCACTAGGACAATTAAAATCAATAACTCTAAACTTAAAAGAATGTTCAGAGCCATGAATATTGATATGCTTATATAGTGCATTATTTTCACAACACCGTCTGATTTCTGAATTATGATCAATAACACGATCTTTCAGCTTACGAATATTTTTTCCTACATAGAACGAGGTGCAGGATTTACATGTAGCCAAATAGATAACACCTGAAGTGTTACAAGTAGCTGAAATTTTAAAATTGAATACTTGACCAGTGCTAGGGTGTCACTACCATTACCAAACATCTGTGCACAAGCAATACAGTTAAAACATTGAAAAGTTCCATGCTTAATAGCCAACGTCATAGGCTTAGGTTTATAAAAATCTTTATAACACAATAAGCTTTTGATAGTCTTCATATTTCTATAAGAGAAGCATGGCTTATCACCTACAATAGCTTTCATTTCATCTGAAGCTAATAAAATTATCCAATTTCTTGAGATAATTTGTTTAACCAGGTGACTTCTTCTATTAAAAGTAGTCATATATCTAACTGAAGTCATCTCTTTATTGCTGTTATTATTTTTCTGGGATGTAGTTAACAAAATATCCTGCCCTTGATTATTCAATTTTTTGAGGGTTTTTCCTTCCTGCTCGCACCTAGTGAGAGTATCCTTCACCTTAGTTCCGAATGTAGAACCGTCAAATGGGGCGTTGGTGAACATAGACTTAAAGGTCTCCACGAAATTACACAGGCGCATCCAGGAGTGCCTCCTAAGAGAGGCTCCGGAACTCGCTGCCCTACTTGCTCCATCGGCTGCATGCGAGATCAGCCTCATGGAGGAGTTAGCAATGGAATTTAGGGTAGACATCTGGGCACTGACCTTCTGAGCCACTGCGTCAGAAACTTTACCCTGCAGAGACTCACCAAGCTCTTTCAGGAGATCTCTTTGGAGACGTGTAAAATGTGACAAATAGTTCAGCGACCGCAGAGTAAAGGCCGCTGAAGAAAACATACGCTTCCCATATCGGTCCATAGTCCCAGACTTCTTGTTAGGGGGATGGATGGTAGATGAAGTCTCAGCCAGTTCCTTCTTGGTGGCCACTGCCACCACCACGGCATCTACTGGATCGCCCTTTGTGAGAAATTCCTCCAGCGGGGGTGGACAGAAACTTGTTGGGTCTCCTGGGGACTGGTTCCACAGTGTCAGGGGTTTCCCACACCCTTCGGTAAACAAGATCCAGGAGTTCATCGAATGGGGGAGAAACCCAAGAGGCGGAAGGTTGAGAACCAAAGGCCTTCAAAAACACAGACTCCTCCTCAGAAGGAGATTTGGAAGGCCAGTCGCCTCTCTGCTTCAAGATAGTACAGTTTTGTACCTACCATAAATGTAGATGTCCGATAGGTATGCATCTGCAGTCCTAACATATGGGTTGTCCTGCCTCAGGCAGCCCTTCGGTCGGCCGGATTCCAAAGTCTGGGTCTGGCCTCAGCTGATGTCGTACTTCACCCAACGTCATAGCTGCTGTTTATTGGGTATAAAGGCATCAGCCGATGCCATTTTCCTCAGTGTTTCTTGCCCCAGATGCCAGGTGCCCTCTAGGAAGGCTAAATTTGGATAAATGCAAATAATTCCAAACAGTAGAGAGCAAACAATATAAAAGTATATACATATATGTACATATATACAAACAAATACACCATAATAGATTCCCCCAGCTAGCTAAAAAGGGGGGTAAATACCC
The DNA here is from genome assembly GCF_019279795.1 of Protopterus annectens. Classification (NCBI taxonomy): domain Eukaryota; kingdom Metazoa; phylum Chordata; order Ceratodontiformes; family Protopteridae; genus Protopterus; species Protopterus annectens. Next base: position 689,000,273 of record NC_056743.1, read on the forward strand.
TAGGAATACCACAGAGGGGAAGGAGGGTGGGTAATCCTGACTGCAGATGCATACCTATCGGACATCTACATTTATAGTAGGTACAAACTGTACTATGTCCTTCAAGGATGCATCTGCAGTCCTAACATATGGGTAGAATACCATAGCCAACATATGACTGGGGGAGGAGGCACTAAGATAAAGATGGTGTAGTTAAGATCCCTTGCAAAACAGCAGTTGCAAAACCTGCTCGGGATCTAGAGTATAAGGGAAGATTATAATGCTTGGCAAATGTATAACGGAGCTCCAAGTAGCAGCTTCTAAAATGTCTTTGGTAGCCACTCCTCGTAGGAAAGCTGTAGTGGTGGCTGTAGCTCTTGTAGAATGAGGTCTGATATTATCAGGAGTTGTCTTTCCATGAAAAGAGTAGCAAAATCAATGCAATTTCCTATCCATTTTGAGATTGTCTGTTTGAAATTGCTTTTCCTTGCATTCCTGTTGCATATGCTACCAGAAGCTGGTCAGTTTTTCTTACTGGTCTTAGTTCTGTCCAGATAGTTAGAATTGTCTGTGCACATCCAAGGTATGTAGCAGTCTTTCCCCCTGTTCTGTGGGTTGGGAAGAATGTAGGTAAATGAATAGCTGTTCAATGATACTCTGGAGACCACTTTTGGCATAAAGGTAGGGTTAGTTCTCAGAGGGACTCTGTCCTGATGGAAGATAAGGAAGGGTTGTACTGCCATTAATGCCTGTAACTCAGATACCCTTCTTGCTGAAGTAATTGCTAGCAGGAAAGCAGTTTTCCAAGACAAGAATTGTAATTCTGCTGTTGCTGCTGGTTCAAAAGGGGGAAGTGTTAACTTTTCCAGCAAAAAGTTGAGATCCCATGTAGGAAAAGGTGGTTTCCTTGGAGGTTTTACATTTTTGATTCCTCTCAAGAACTGCCTGAGTAGAGGATGAGAGAAGACAGGAGGATCCATGTTGTATTCTGCAGAAATTGCTGATGCATGAATCTTAATGGAGGAGTAAGACAGGCCATTGTGGAATAGCTCTGCTAAATATTCCAGGATGTGTGCTATGTTTGCCAATGAGACATTTTCTCCCTTTGCTGCACTCCAAATTAGGTATCTTTTCCACTTGGCTGAATAAGTCTTCCTTGTGGAGGGTCTGCGTGCCTCCAGAATAATGTCCTTAACCCTCTGAAATAAACCTGGGTTATTTTGTTTTATGCAATATTCCAAGCAGCTAGCTGCAGTGTTTTCAAGTTTGGATGAAGGATCTTGTAGTTGTCCTGTGTTAGTAGTAAGGGACATGGTAGAGGCCATGCGTGTGTCCGAGACATGCTTCTCAGTAGCGGGTACCAATGTTGCCTCGGCCAGTCTGGAGCTATCAGAATTACCCTTGGCTGATCCTCTCTGATCTTCAGTAGAACTTTGTACATCAAGGGAAGAGGTGGAAATGCATATGCTGTCAGGTTTTTCCAGCTGAAGAAGGGAGTCCACCTCCAAGCAAGTGGGTGGTATGCTCGTGCAGAATTTCTTCAATTGGTGATTGTGTGGGGAGGCAAACAGGTCTATCTGTGGTAGTCCCCATTTCTTTGTTATGGCTTTGAAGATATCTGGATGCAGCATCCATTCGTGAGCATCCGTGGTAGTTCTGCTTAAGGTGTCTGCTAGAGCATTTTCTTTTCCTGGTACAAATCTGGCCTGAAGTTGAATGTTGAGGTTCAGGGCCACATTCCACAGGTCCATTGCCATCCGGCATAGAGGATATGAATGTGTACCTCCGTGTTTGTTGATGTACCACATGACTGTGGTATTGTCCGGCCTTATCAGCAGATGACCCTGTTGAAGGAGTGGTCTGAATGCCTGCATCGCATGTTTCACTGCCAGCATCTCCTTTAGATTTATGTGTAGATTCAGCTGGTCTTGGGTCCATAGGCCTTGTATACACTTGTCCACCATGTG